>NW_019174291.1:520530-575530 GCF_002260705.1 Seriola dumerili
GGGAGGGAGGGAGGGAGGGAGGGAGAGAGAGGTGTGCAAATGATGATGAACGAGGGGGAAGGTTGAAATGCCAACTGACTTCATTTAATGAAAAATGAATTGAAAGTTGTGAGGAGTGTATCACTGCCAAAGGAAGAAATCCCCAAAAATACAGAGGCCATTGTGAAGAAATAATAAGGAGGTTGTTTGGCAGACGAGTACATGAGCAGGAATAAGTGTTTATGTTTGTGCATCTTGGATGAAAGGGGGGGGGGCATTGTTTAAAGATGCTGAGTCGATTTCCTGTTTGTCTTGGCAGAGATCCGGGAGGCGTTTAAGGTGCTGGATCGTGACGGAAACNCAGGCCAGCTAAGATAGAAATGTGTTTTTCCAACCCTTGCTTTTCCTCTCTGAGGCAAAATCTGACTTTGGACTGTATAAATACAATTGACCTGACTTTTTTCAAGGGATTTTGTAGATATTATGTTATCTTCTTCACATCCTCTGATAATAATAATGTAGTCTGTGTTTCCTCTACCAAAAAACAAAACAAAATATTTTATTTAGTTATTTACTTACTTTGTTTGCTCTATTTGCTCATTTGCTCTCATGAATCTCTGCTTTTTTTTGTTGTCATTTACAGTGGCGTTTCTCTCCTCTGCTTCCTGTTTCACTGTGTGTGTGTGTGTGTGTGTGTGTGTGTGTGTGTGTGTGTGTGTGTGTGTGTGTGTGTGTTTGTGTGTGTATGTGTGTCTTACCCCTCCCCACACTGGAGCAGAGACTGGTCGACACCTTGTTAGGTTAAGTGCAATAAATACTTTTCAACAAGTGTTTATAAATCCCTCCAAAACCAAAGATAGAGAGACGTCGACCCCAAACGTCTGAAAGTCAGGGCGAAATATCAGCGTTTGGCGACAGTGGTGAGGATGTTAGTAGGGAAGCTGGACCTGGACAGAGCACTAGCTGCTCTCCTGCTGTTACAGCTACAAAGTGAAGCTGACAGCACCCCCACCCCCCACCCCTAAGCCCAGCCTTCACTCCCCCACCCAAAGCGGTCAATCTAGGGGAAAAGTAAACTTTGACTGGGACCTACCACTGTGCCTGGAGTTATCCCTTCACCAGAACCAGTCATGATAAATTCCCTCTGTGATGACTAAACCCTGTGCACAGACATGATGCAGCAACGTCAGATCTGAGATTTCTTGATGCCTGCTAACTGTACTGAGCAGGAATGTTTATGCATAGAACAGCATCACTGGGAGTGATTACTTTAATACTGGCAACAGACAGGATGCCTTCAGCAAACCACACCCCAACTCTTACTTGTTAACTGTTTAAATGTGGCTTTGGGAGATGATCTGACTGAAAGATGAAGAATATACTGCAAAATATGAAAGAGGAAACAAAAGACAAAGAGAATAAAGTAACACACTGGAAGGGAAAGAATGTGAAAGCTTTAGAAGGAGTGGAGGTGACAGCAGCTGTGACAGCAGGTGGAGAAAATGAATCGATGGGTGGAATTGATCTTGTTAACTTGAGGCAGTGGTGCGAGACCAATTGTATAACGTGCAGCCCAAAGCTGGGTCAGACAGGAAGAGAGGCGTGAGCGCTGGAGGAGCAGGCGGGGAGGACGGGCACGGACACGTAGAGGTTGTGCAAAACTCGATGATGAACGAGGGGGAAGGTTGAATGCCAACTGACTCATTTAATGAAAAAATGAATTGAAAGTTGTGAGGAGTGTATCACTGCCAAAGGAAGAAAATCCCCAAAATTACAGAGGCCATTGTGAAGAATAATAGGTTGTTTGGCAGACGAGTACATGAGCCGGAAATAAGTGTTTATGTTTTGTGCATCTTGGATGAAAGGGGGGGGGGGCATTTTTAAAGATGCTGAGTCGATTTCCCTGTTTGTCTTGGCAGAGATCCGGGAGGCGTTTAAGGGTGCTGGATCGTGACGGAAAACGGGTTCATTTCCAAGCAGGAGCTGGGTATGGCCATGCGCTCTCTGGGTTACATGCCCAGTGAGGTGGAAGCTGGCGCATCATCATGCAGAGACTAGACATGGATGGTGAGTCACACACACACACACACACACACCACCACACACACACACACTGAATGATGCAGATTGGGTTCCTCCGCTCAGTGACAGACATTTAAAAAAAAAAAAAAAAAAAAAAAAAAAACCCATATACAAATGTAAACACCCTGAGGTGTGTGGTTTCATTAACAGGCAACTTTGCAACGATTTACAGTGTTTTTCTATGCACACTTGACTGTTCAGATTACATATTCCTCTGTGTCATGCATAAAACATTTATTCATGCATGCTTGAGTGTGTACTCATTTCAATCTCAACCACTCTGCTGTTTCCACTTGACACATGAAAGTATTAAAGTGAAACTCGTGCTGCGAGAGGACAACCTAAATGGAGAAATATGTGGGATTAATAAAAATGTATGCACACACGCCACAGGTATAGTTATCGTACATCAAAGTCGTTTTTTTATGATGGTTGTCCAGCGGGAACTAAATAAAAGAGCATCAGTGTTTTCGCTGCAGCGGCTGAATCTGTAGGAGAGCACGTCACAAAACTGTGGTATAACAATACATCTGTGTTGCTTATAGTTCCTCACCTGTGACCTTTTAACCTCTTGTCAATACCTCTTGAACACAAACGCAAGCAATCCCATTTTTCGCGCAGACAGCAAAGTCTCCTGCATTAATTGTGATTGACATTTTATAAAAGGGTAGTCTCTTAAAATTGTATGAGGCGGGGAGGCGGAAATGCAATATGCAAATGTCAGAACAGTGGGAAAATATTCAAATTTTTCATGCTGCTATCACAGCCTTTGATAAGTGCTTTTCAGTTTCACTGTGGGGAGAGAAATACTGTAAATGTTCAAGGCTGAATATTAAAGTATGAGAAGTTACTGCTTCCATTCCTCTTCTGGCTCATCCGCTTCAGGATCTCAGGAGAGCGTAGCTGCCTTTTGTGCCTCAGGGCCGGCTCTCGTCGCAGCTTCTGCTGCAGCTCCAAGACGCGGGCGAGGTTACTTCAGGAGCTGATGAAGGTCAAAGCGGCTTTTGTCTCAGGAAGTCTGTGAAGTGTACTGCTGCTGTTAATTTATTTATTCACTCGCTTCTCATCATCCTCTCTGTGTATTGAATTAGAGTTTGTTGGAGTGGTTTGGAAAACCTCTTTCCCATTGAAAGATACAGATCAACTTGTTTATATTGATTCATGTCATTAGGAAATGCTGGAGTTTTTGTCTATGTTGACATTATTGAATTTGACATCTGCCTGGCTGCCTAGCAAAAGCTGCTTCTTTGTTAATTTGCCAAACTTCTATTCAATAAGGACAGCTCGCTCAGACATGATCCAACAGGTTTAGACTAACAAATGAAGAGAAAGGCACACACACTGACTTCATGTCTGGTGAAGCTTTCAGGTGCAAAGAATCTGTGTGATTGAATAACAGAATGAACATGGTGCATCAGTAAGCTGTTAAGATAAGATATAAACAGCTGCAGTTGGCAACCAGGAGGTAAAGAGAGTGTTTCCAATCTCTTTCGCACATACAGGCCTCAGCTGCTATAAGCTAAAACCCTGGAGTCCGTAAAGCCCATATGTGTTGTATGTGAAAATTTCTGATTTTGGTTCCAGCCAAGTGACAAGCTCTGGGGCTGAAATGCGAAACAAAATGCTGTTCCTCGAATCACCCCTTGAGGCTGACTCCAAAAGTGAGTCAATCCCTGTAGACTCCCATGTTAAAATGTCCAACTTTACAGCAGAAATAAACATGTTTACAGCCTGGTACAAAAAACAGATTTGGTCTCTACAGCTAATTTCCTCCTTCATGACAACAGGAGGGTGATCTTTTACATAACTCACCTGTTTACATTTTATCAAGGATTCAAGTTCTGCACAATTGAGACCATGCTATTTGAGTGCCGCAAACCGGCATGCACCAAAGTCTCAGCTGCACACATGCCCCGACTCTTTGTCCAATTTTTGGATTATCTTGGAGTTAGGTGGAGTCAGGTTCTGCCAAGATGGCGACGGTGGAGCAGCCCACTCTGAGCTTCAAAACTTCTCTTTAGAAAACCTATGGGTGACATCACAGAGGCTACATCTGTATTTATATACAGTCAGTGGCGCCTCTAGTGATGTGCACTGTAACCCCCCTAGAAAAAAAGGCTTAAAGCAACGTAGGTTCTGCTAAACAAAAATATCAACCCTGTAAAAAGATGCTATAATCAAATACAAATCCACAAACTAATACAGTTCTTCTAAACTAGAGTGCAGCACAATTAACATTTAAGACCCTTTTCACTATTTTCTGACATTACTAATGAATTAAAGGACCTATTTGTAAGTTTCGCTATTGCTACATAGCCAGCGTTAGCATTAACAACTATTTGCTTACTAGTTTAGAAGATTCAGGATCAAATTTCACTTAACTTCTCTTTCCTTTACTCCTTTCCTTTCCTTTCCTTACTACACCAAGAGCTGTCTCCTGCAGTGGAAAGCAACCCTCTTGTTATACTTCTATTTCCATCACTTCTTGTCTTGTACTGAAGTTAGCATGCTAACCACCTAGCCCCAGCCAGGTCGGACTGTCTCATCACCCTCCGATACCAAGTCACTGTAGCGTCCAGTCGTCCCTGAAGACGTAGCACTGCTCAGAGGGCGTAACAGAAGTTACTGCTAATGCTGGTGATGAAGCAATAGCAAAACAAATAGCTCTTTTAATCATCAGGAAGTAAATTTTCTGGTTATTTGAATCATTAGATGTAGCCCAAATTCATTCATTCATTCTCTTTATGCACTTGTGACAACACAGGGGGCCAGTTCCAACACACACTGGAGGGAATTTGTTAGAGAACAAATTGAGAGCAGTTCATCGCAATATAAAACAGAATAGACTAATATGTTTAGTTTTTTTAAAATCTGGTGCATGTGTGTTTTGGTCATTACCAAAGCAGTAGGTGACATTATCCTCTCAAATGCATGTGTGTAGACACAATGATAAAGAGCCGGTGATCAAAGGGACGTGGCACGGAGGGGAGGAGGGGCATTAGCTGATGAATGAGAATGGACGATAGTGATTGTATCTTGGCCAAGTGGGCAGCTGTGAGGATGGGACCCTCGTTCACAGCCATCGATTCTGAGCCCAGCGGCCAAGTCCAGCTGATCTCTAGAAGATACTGATGGGTTATCTGCCCCGCTGTCAGACCAATCCATGCGATTGTTATTGAGCTCTGTATGTCCTTCAGGAGAGGTGTGACTCCTCTTCTTTGTCCCAGATCGCAGCGTTGCAGCAGCCTTTGTTTTTCATTATAGATCACACATGCTCTACTTTTTCTTCTGGTTTTAGTGACCTTGACGCCATGCATCTCTCTAACTTTAACTGTAAGTTTGGCTTTGTGTAGGCGTGCATTGTTTTTAAAATCACTTGTTTGTCTTGAACTAAAGGGAACGTGATTTTGCATTGTTCTTCAATAATTCATTGTTCTGTCTCCAGCTGAAACAGGATGCTCGGTGGTGACATAACGCAGGAAGAGACTGGTCAAAAGCAGGTGGCTTGACTAGGACAGACACAGAAAGTGACTCAGTGACTTTGTGCATAATGTTGAGCTGTCACAAAATGCAGATTCATCAAAGTAAGAGCTGGTATGCAACCATTATGTGTTAAAGCGAACAGGGTTTTTAAGGTGAATGTTCCCCAGTATTACCCAATGTTTTATGAACTGTAGCTTTGGCACAACATGAAGAAACAATGAAAATGAAGAGGTTTCGTGATGGAGAATCAATCGTAAAATATCAAGTGAAAAAATGACAACTGACTGTGGTCAGTTTACTGTTGGATGAGGGTTAAACTTAATAAATGGTCTGTTTGTAAAAAAAGTAATCTTCTTTATATCATGTTATGAAACCAATCAGCACATCAGTGCAGTAATGTTACAGCAGCTGGTTCAACCTGTGTACTGTTAATAAAAGTTTCAGGTGCTGCTGAACAAACAGTCCCACAGGTGTCAGTGTTAATGCACAGGTTTGGACTGATGCACCCTCTTCACACCTGTGATAAAACAGCATAAAACAGCCGCAATTAAAAAAAGCTGACATAATATTCATATAATACTGTAGATGGCTATCATTTTTTTTTATCAACATGAGTATTAACACAGTCAGGACAAATTGTTAAAAGGTCAGATTTAAACTGTCATGTTATTATTAAATCATTATCATGCTGTGTGTAGAGCTTCTTCATATGAATCAGAGCACAAAATATGGAAGGACTGCCATGAACATGGTATTTTAATCATTCATTCATCCATTCATTCATTCATTCATTCATTCATTCATTTCCACACAGAACTGCCAGGGGTCTGCAGACACTGCCAGCACACTGTACATTGCATGTAAGATGTGTAGTACAGTATAGAGAATTATGAAACAAGACGAGTCGTGTTTTAACTGATTATAATAATAATGATACATTTTTCATAATAGGAATAAAGTTGCAATAAAAAGGTTTTGGACCACCACACAGGCAAGAAGACAGCCTCACAGAAACATAGCCCTGAAATGCTTCTGTGTTATCAAGTCTAACCTGTTCACAAACCACCTCCTGTTGACACATCCAGGAGACACAGGGCAACATGATCTTCCCATAGTGATTTAAATTCAGCATCTACTCTCCTTGTAGTTCTGGTCTGGTCTGAACAAGCTCTTCAGAAGGATATCAGGCTCACACCTGCTACACACCTGGTCTCACTGTCTTCACAGACTAGTCTGTAACCTTGTCTGCTGTTTGGTGCGGGGCAGGTCTTACTTTGAACCTGCTCACCCTGTCCATCTTATTCTCTACTGTCATCTATCCATCGTCCCGCTCTGACACCTCTGGTTCTTAACACTGCTTCATCTGGCCCGTAGCCCTGCATTTGCCCTACTGAATATGCATAGATGCAAGTGCAGTCGATGGCATCAAATGTTACACTGCCAGGGTGCCGCCACCGTCGGAGCAGGAGCAGAGTTACTGTAGGTGCGGGGCAGATTGAGTCGTCCTGCATCGTAACTTTCCACTGACAAGGTCCCGGCCTCATCTGCAGGTACTGGAAGAGCAGATGGGAAGAAGAGGGAAGTAAAAAAGAATTTACATCAGGGACATTAGAGACTTGAGACAACAAAAATAAAAGAGAGTGAAAAAACTATTTTTTTTCTGAAAGACAGCAGAGAATTCTGTGCAATTGCAGACTTTCTATCACTTCAGGTTTTATTTATCAGCACTTTGAATTAAGTCTGTCCACACAGTTAATTTAAAACCTAAACATCCCAATCCTGAACCAGTTTTGTTGAATTTTTAACCCATCATCTAAACATACAGATAATTAAATCAGACACACTTCAGGACAGAAAACTTTCCACCCGAAGAGTAAAAGTGAAAATGATTCAAGGATATTCAGCTACATTAATGTGAATCCATGATCTGTTCACTGGAATTATTTTCTGCTTTGTTCTGGCAGTAGCTTCAACGACCAGGCTATCAGCAGGCTCCCAGATCAGTGCTGTTGGAATCAATATGCGCTGCAGGAACTGTGTTGCAAGTGTAGTGTAGCTGTAAACTTTGATCTGCTTCATATCCACTATTACAGAGTTAGTCAGAGCTCACAGTTTTTTGTTTTGTTTTTATCTCTTGTCTCAGTACTAAATGGTGAATTGAATGAACTGTGTGATTTCAAGCGTCCACAAACAGCATCCATATTTCCCTTAAAGCACAAACACTGAGCGTAATAACTGAGCTCCTACACAAACACATTGGAGAAAGAAAAAAAAAAAAGAAAAGATGAATGCAGAAATCTTTTGCAGCCACAAAGGCTTCAGTTGGCTCCGTGCTTTACACTTATTTAATCCAGGAAAAGTTCATTGCTCTGTCCTTGTTTTCCCTTAACACCTGGCTTCACTTTCACGCAGTTACACACATTCAGCTGCAGGCTGTTAGCTACTGAGTGCACTGCTCAGGGGCACGTCAGCCATAGTTGTTCAGGACAGGAACATCGTTTGTCATTCACTCTGCCTCGCCTCTCATTCCAAACCAATGAAGGGATACCAGTGAGACTGTGTTCTTGTTGTCTGAATGATTTTCACTGCATTAGATGGTAAAGTTGAGATCAACAGTAAGATAAGAGAGCTGAACTAACAATCAAACAAAAGACTTGGTTGGCTTTCCACTATGCAGCCTGGATGGCGCTCTGTACTTCATAGAAGAACCATCCATCAGATTAATGGATGGATAAGAAGTAGGGGGGAGCTGGGATGAGGTTTATTTCTGGATGTTGAGGATGGGTTTGGGCCCTGAGAGCTCAACTGCACTGCAACTTAAGAAAACACATGAAAACAGACAAACACGCAAGCAAATAAAGAAATGGGCTGCGAGTTCACACAACACATCCAAACACAGGAACATGCTGACGACAGTGTTTCCAGAGGACACAAAAAAAGTGACGAACCCGGCTGGGACGCACTTTGTTGTTCGTCGTTTTGTGACTTTGGAAGTTAAAAGCATTGAACAACAAGTGTGCAGGTGTGTTCCATTGGGGTTCATCACTTTTCTGTGTCCCCTGAAAAACAGTGTTGTTAAAATGGTGAATTTGTTTTGTGTTTTGTCCATTTGCATGTTCTTAAGTTGCAGTGCGTTGAGCTCTCAGGGCCACCGTAGTTTTGTCTCAACAGTTAAAAACGTAATTTGCAACCAGCAGCCGATTTGACAAAAGTTGTAAACAATGCAAATCGGTGTGTCAGTCCGTCATCAGCTCTCAGTAATCTGTGCTTTCTCGTGTCAGGTGACGGACAGGTGGACTTCGATGAGTTCATGACGATCCTCGGACCCAAACTCCTGTCGTCTGAAACGAGAGAAGGTTTCCTGGGCAGCACAATAGATACCATCTTCTGGCAGGTAAAACTTTATTCTCTTCAGCACATCTGCTTTGTTCACTTTGCCGAATCATGAGTCATGAATTGAACTGGATATAAAGAACGTCTCAGTTGAAAGGTAATTACTGCGAAGTAGAGCAGGAAAAGAGTCATGATAATTATTTTCATTCTTCAGCCTTCAGTTTTTTGTTTTTTTTTTCTGGGAAACCACGGTCCAAAATTTCAAATGAAAGGTCTTGTTATATTTGGCGGCGGTTCAAAGAAGCAGTCCTTGGTCTTGCTGTACGTAAATACTGTGGTCAGGTTCACTTCGAGGTGTTCCTCTGTTTCCTGCACCAGATGTGAAAACTGAAAAATGAATGTGTGATTGGTTAAATGGCATTTAGATATTCATATGAAGTAGTACATGGTGATATATGGCAAAAACTATGATGGCAACTTAAAAACTACAATCAGAAAGAAAAAAGAACTGATTAACTGCATTTTAAGAAGGATGTAGCCCACTTCATTTTCTCCACTTCCTTTATAAGGCTGCTTGTGTCATTGATGAGCGATGGTCTCGTGCAATCAAATCAGCGATTAGAGGATTTTATGTTGATGGAAAAGAATATTTGTGCTCAGAAGTAGAAATTATCTTGGGTTTTGATTCAAGTGTTCAGTCAGTGTGTGACAAGCCCAGAGAGTCTTCTCTACTTCTCTGTGCTAATGCAATCTATAAATCACCTTATATATAAATACTGTCTACTTTATTTAACTCAGTTTCCTTACTCGCGCTGTTTCTGTGCCCCTTTGAAGGGCAGAGTAAAACAAATGCTTAATATACAGCGGCTGATGTCCTCTGGGTGATATTGTGACTGATGATGGTGATACATGACCCTGACAGATGTGTTGTTGGACAGCCATATGGGCTTTGAGAATCTGAGGAGACTCGGAGTGAGAGAGAACTCAGTGGCATAAGAAATAACGAAAGAGCGAAAGTGTCAGTGTACGAGGGTGAAATAGACCGACTCTGACAGAGAGTGATAAATGTGCGGACAATAGAAAGAGTGAGCGAGCATGATGGGAATGATGACGAATCGAGCAGGTGTGAGGGAAAGAGCCGAACGCTTGGCACCGATAGTAACACTTGGCAAGCCCGCATCCACTTGATGGAATCATTGGCTTGACCTGGCCTTTTTACTCGGGGGGGGGGGGACGCTTGTGGTTTACACCACGGGAACACCACTGGAGGTACGACGTATGAGTGCAGGCTGGGAAAATGTGCTGCCAGCCACATTTGACTGCTGCAATGACCTTGGCTTGTGCAGATGTACAACATGTTTTTTTTTTTTTTTTTTACCCCTCCAAGTAAGAGGCTGATGTGTTGTGGGTTGCCCACTTTTCTTCTCTGATGAATTAATGCCTAAAAGCATGAATTGGCAGCAAGCACCTCATCTGATGTGTGGAGCATATTCTGGGGGGGAAAAAATGTACTGCCAACCTTGATTTATCATGATTATTTCTCCACACGCCTCACAGACAATTACTTGCTTGAGGTATTACGGTTTTGTGCTTAGTTTGGTTTGTTAATGGACTGTGGTGTATGACTCACACTCTTTCTACGTATTCATTTTGTGCTCAGTCATCCGGATTGAATATTTGTTGTGAAGTGAAAGTGTTTTTAAGTGTGTGGTGGAATTGGTACAGCATTATGGCTTTACATCCTGGTAGGTGGGCACTATACAGCTCTCGTGTCCTTCGTCCTGAAACCAGCTCAACCGTCAACCATAAAACAATAAAAAACATTACATCTGCTCCGAGGAAACGTGCATTTTAACTTTTGCCAGCAGTAGAAGAATGGAAATGATCTCAGCGATGCAAGTACGTGAAGAAGAATAGCACCATCTGCTCAAAAGCCCACCCAACAGTTCAGCTAACACTGAATAAACCATCAACTGGGACGACTCACGCTGCTGGCTCACTACGTCCCACTCATCAGAATTCAGACACTGCACTGGATTGTCAATCACATGCTTATAAAATGGCTTTTCCTTTGTGTTTATTCAGTGTTATATTAACACAAAATATAATAATGACTAAAGCTGTGTCCCAACTCAGTGGCAGCATCTTTCGGAGGATGCGGTCTACGAAGGTGTGGCCGAACTGAAATGAGACGGCCTCGCCTATGGAAGACTTGCCTCACGACGCCACCTGTTCCCGCCTTTACCGTTGCGTTGCAAAGCGTGGCTCCCGTCGTCTAACAACCTAAGACCCTTGGTTTTTTGTACCATTAGCTGTTTACCTGAGCTGAAACCCAATACTTACATGTAAAAGTGTAATCCTCTGGCTCTCTGTAGGCGTTTGTTTGCTGCCATATTATTTTCATTATCGGCCCGCAATGAATCTTGGGATAGGTTGGGCCATGAAGGATCCGCCTGTTGGATCCTTTTCTATCTGCTCGCTAGTGGCTGAAAAATGATTCATGCTTTGGAAAGAGAATAAAATTTTAGATTGTGGTCACTGATTTCAGAAATAAACCCGGATCTGTTTAGATGTCGTCGTCATCATCAAGTAAAATATTTGTATTTTCATTTCAATCAGGAGAGACTAATAAGGGGAACAAAAGAATATGATACATTTTACATTAAATGATATTTATTGTGGTATTGTGATTACTGAGAGGCCAAGACACTGGTAGTGATGATGAGGAGTGGAGCTCGAGGATGGGAACGTCTTTATGAGAGGGAAACGTCTGATGGGATAGTTTGACCAGAGATGGTCAGGCAGGTTGGTGAAGGCGGTGAAGCGGCGGAGGTGGGTCTGAAATTTTTTGCGGTTCTAAAATGACAGTTGAATGACAGCAGGGGGAGACACTTTTAAAGTTTGACAGCTTAAGAGTGATTGGCTAAAGGCCACTGTGTCAGGGTGTGATTGGATGAAGACGAGAATGAGCTGGTGGAGTTTCGAGATAACAGGAATCGTGCTTGCGACTTAGAACGCACACACGTCTTCCTGACTGAACTTTTGCTAAGTTTCACTTGATGAGCATTAAATTCTTTCAAGCAACTTTTAAGATCTTTAAGTATTTTTCTGCCTCTTGGCATCATTAGGCTTTCAGTGCAGAAGTATATATTCTCCACCTGACAGGAAAATAAATAGCACTCTTTAAGTAGAGCAGTTTTTTTTTTTTTAACCAGAACTGGAATGATGCTGAAATGGTCTGCAGAACTTTCTGTAAAGGAAGAGTCAATATCCGCTTAACTTCCTCTTTAAATCTTCTTTCAGTTTTACTAGAAGTACATTCATTCAACACATCTCATTTTAATGATCTGCCTTTGAAGAATGAAAACCCATTAAACTCATCTTGATTGACTCCATTGGCCACAGTGCATTGTAGCGTTATTAGAATATGAAACCGTGAGACAGTAAATGTTATTTTTCATGAGTTTCAGAGCTGTAGTAACCTTTATGTTCATCAAAGAAAGCCAAGTAGAGACTGAGGAGTTAGAACAAATTGCTAGAAGGTGTCGTATAAAACCGCAAATCTCTGTAGCTTTATGACTGATCAAGCCTCTTTACAGCAAAGTCTGAGTCAGTTTTGAATACCCGACTGTTTCTATAAACATGAATCATGGCGGTGCAGCGCTGAAAGCATTTAGCTGGAGGGGGTTTTGTGTCGCCCTCATTAAAATCCACAGCTATAATTGCATTTGACAGATGAAAATTTCCTCCATCTGGCATTTTGCAGGATTTTACAATGAAGTATTTATTTTTCCGCAGCCGAGCTTGTCAGAGTTTGTCTCCGTCAGAGCGGAGCAGGATTCACTCTGCAGGAGCGTGACACCGGCAGACCCCGGCTAACTCGCGTGACCCCCTGGTTCGGTCTTCTTTAACCGCGAGAGCAGCTCGGTTCCTGTCCTAGCTGAGAGAGTTTCTCATTCCACTAATGTCAGGCAAAGTGTCACATCCTCACCAGCTGGAGTGATGGGATAATGATTCACCCGCTGTCACACACTCACCTTCCTACTCACTCGTATCTGCTTTTGAACAGTGCGATAATGTATCTAATTATCCCGTCTGGATAATTATGAGCTTGTAATTGAAGAAGTGCAAACATTTTATTTTCCTCTGTTTTGCAAATCATCTTCAGGACAGTTAGAGCTAAAAGAGGGCTTCATGAATCATAAACACACTATTGAACTCTGATAAAGACGTGTATACAACTTTTTTTAATCCCTTAAATTCACATTATGTAGATTCATCTTATGAATTACATTAGATAACATCTGTCATTTTGTTCTTTTTTTTAAATTTCCAGGATAGATTGACCTTAAAAAGGTTTTCCACGTGACACATGAAGGACTTTACTCATTCCTGTGATAATTACTGACAGAGTGTGGAATACATATTTAAGAAGATCAAGGCTCCTCTGTGCTTTTAATTACAGGTCAATGTCCCTCACGTTGTACTAATTAATCCCTGAGCCGGACTGTGTCTCATCATTGAGATGATGATTTATGCCACTGACCCGAGTACAGTGAGGTACACAGCAGCTCCGAATGTGAGCGGAGGAAATGCAGACCGTGTACGGTGCTGTCATAATTCATAAGTTGTGAAAACTCGTAAGCTATTACGTGTCCAAAATCATAAGTCATGACTTGTCAAACACAGTGTGTTCCATCTCTGTCTGCTTGAGATTTATAACATGATTTCACTTGTGGAGTACACAGTGAGCTGCAGTCAGCTGATGGTGATGTTGGCACTTGTGTTATTTTTCAGGATTCACCGAGCCAAACATTTGGGCTCACCGTTCTCTCTCTTTCGTTATTATATTGTTTTCTCTTTTTAGCTTTTCTTGTTGAGCGTAATTTGTTTGGGGATTGTGTCCAGAACAAAAATATTTCGAGGAAGTTGTCCAGAAAACAAGCCAGAGAACCTGGTGGTAATTTTCCTGAACCTATTATAAGCCATGCAGACAGTTTTTGGTGAGGAATATCATTATGAGACCTGCTACTGATCTTCTTGGTCCCCAGACCTGATGGCATCAAAAAATTCAAATTCAGCTTGTCTAAGATTTTAGTCCTTAACGGCATCTTAAAAACAAGTGAATGAATTCCTTCAGTCTTTAGCATGGTAACAGTACAGAATTGGTGAATACAGCCTCCAGCACCTGTTAACATGGTCAGCTGTTGTTATGTTAACACATGGTATAACACAGAATATTAGCATAGTTTAACATGTAAATGTTGGGGTTGAGGTTAACCTTAAAAGAATACTACTTGAGAATACTGCCTTCCTCTGATGCCATCTTCAGGCCAGAACTTTGCAGTTTTGCTCGACTAGTGGTAACGATCTAAAAATATCAAAACAAGCTACATTTCAACATGTGTGGAGTGCGACGCATAATACTAGATTAGATTATATCAGACTTTGATGATACCTTTGGAGAAATCACGCCATTGAAACTGCATTAAACAAAAGAATCCTCATGAAGTAGCAGCAGAACCTCCAGAGGCAAACAAACTGAGAAGTCTGCATTATGAAAAACGTGAAAATCTATGAAGAAAATCATAAAGTGTCTATTGCAAATTGTAGCTGCAAGAAGGTTTTGAGGACAAAGGCAATGTGAGGAAATATTCTTTTATAAGGTTAAAACCTATCTACCTGCAGCCTATATAAAACTATGCCTTTTGACAGTTATTTACAAGGTGCCCAGACATGTAATCAGGGTAAACAATCCAGCTGTTACCATGGTAACAAGAACTGTGTTACAGGGTGACACAAACTCACTACTTCAGCTTGCACTAACTGCATCAGACTCGTGTTGGGCTCAGTTCTGGCCTAATGATTATACATAATTATATAATTATATAAAACCTGAATGTGTAATCTTATGCCTCTGTTTAAATTCTGTGACTGAAATGAATTGAAACCTGTTTTCTCTGCTGCTGTGTAATTCATGACCACCTTCATCCTTTTGCCTGACTCAGCTCGTGCAGTGTTCAGTTGTTCAGTTATTCATGCTAATTACTCCATGATATCAAAACTACAAGAGTCTGTTTGTAGGAAAACCTCAGTGAACTTTCTGTAGTGAATTAACACCACCTGAACCTATTCAGTATTAGTCTTCGCTCTCAGCAGTTTAAAGAATAATCTCTGAATACAGACTCATATTTTCCTCCTCAATAAGCACGAAATGCAAATGGATCCTCATAACTTAAACATGAAATTTCAAGTTTATCAAATGTGGACAGATCCTAAAGTATTAAACACTGTTGACGGCATAAACCAGACATTTATATGTCAAATTCTTAACAGCACAAGCATGTGCAGTGTTTGTGATAGGCTCTGAGTTTTGAGATTAGATGGATGTACACTTTTTTTTGTATGTTTGAGCGCTCCAGGTCTTGTTTGCACTGGTATGATGGTTTGTAAAATTATTTTATTTTAAATTATTATTATAAATGATCAGTTTATGTCTGCGCTAATGAGGAAGGCGAAGCACTCGAGGGATTTACGGATGCAGAAGATGAGTGTGAAAGGCTTGTGGTTGTTTTCCAAAAATGAATGTAGCTGATACGACACTGTCAAGATATTTCATCTACAGGGAGCGGAGTGTCTTCAGGTATCTGTAAAACGGTAACAACAAACATTATGGTTTGGTGTCAGTCCATGAGAAGCAAAGGGTGTTTTTCTAAAACCATCATTTCCCACTGGGAGGAATCCATCACAGAAGAAGAACTGGAAAGATGCTTCAGTCGAGCACAGTCCAGCATTTCAGCAGCAGCAATTCTGCTTTTTTATATTATATATTTATATATCGTAAATAAAAACGATGATCTATCGCCTCCCGTCTCAGGTCCAGAGTCTCTCAGGCGCAGCTGTTCAGCTTGTGTTTTCCTCACACTTTCACTAGCTAATGTTCTCATAAAGAACAATAAATGAATGAAAACCATAACTAAGGTCAGTACTCCTTTCAGCCAGAGGAGGGACAACACTAAAAGGGTGGAGACTGTGGGTGTTTTCATTGAGACTAATCGCTGATCTGGCCTTATAAGTTGGTCCAGTGGATCTGAAGGGGATAAACATGTCCGACCTTGATTTCAGATCTGCTTTACAGGTTGCTCTGCTTGGATAAACTTAGTACAGCAAGGCAAACTGAGCAAAGACTGGTGTGCCTGTTGTGAAGATTGTCTACAGTCATGTTTCCCACAGGTAAACTGACAGCCAGCAAAAATGACTGATGAGGGGTCTTACACCTCTTTGACAAACAGCATGAGTGAGATTATTTTAGAGCTGTTTGCACTATAATCATCTTGTGCTTTTTTACTCTACGCCCACTTTGAATAAAAGGTGTTATTGCAGCCCTGAGGAAGAATATTTATGGAAATTAATTTATTCCTGCAACAACAAAATTGGATTGTTAATGTCTAACTTTCTGGTGGATCAGTCGGTCTGTTTTTCTGTAACCTTTTGGCACACCACACAAAGATTAACATCCGTACATAATAGTAGTGCTCTGATTACTCATTTGATCATTACCTCTGCTAAAGGGGGTTATGATCACCATTGCCTCTGTGACATCAGCTATAGGTTTATAAAGAAGGTTTTGAAGCTCAGAGTGACCTGCTCCACCGTCGCCATCTTGGCAGAGCCTGACTCCACTTAAATCCTGGCTAATCCAAAAGCTGGCATGGACATGTGGAACCAAGACTATGGTGCATACCGGTTTGTGGTAAGCATACGCTCACCCACCTGTCACTCAAAGCAACATGCCCTCAAATATGCATAACTTTAAGCCTTAATCAAATTTAAACAGGTGAGTTATGTATAAATTCTCCCCCAGTATAGTTGTCATGGAGGAAATTAGCTGTAGAGACCAAAACAGTTTTCTGTACCAGGCTGTAAACATATTTATTTCTGCTGTAAAGTTGGGCATTTTAACATGAGAGTCTATGGGGATTGATTTGCTTTTGGAGTTAGCCTCAAGTGGCCATTTGAGGAACTGCAGTTTTTGGCTCTTCAGTGTTGTCTTCATTTTTCAGCCACTTAGTTTTCATCCATGTCTGTCTGTTTGTTTGTCAGCAGGATTACGCAAAAAGTCCTGAAACAATTTGCACTGAACCTGGTGGAGGGATGGGGCGTGTGCCAGGGAAGAACCCATTACATTTTGACGCTGACGCGGTTAAAGGAGCAGACATTTTGTAAGATTTCTCAGGAAATAATGTTTGGATGTTAATGTAAAAAATCAGACATTAATGGTTTTGAGATATATGACTTTGTACAATTTGGTGCGGATCCAGATAATAATTTGGATCTGGTGGAAAGAAAGGTTTGGCCTTGCACGAGGTGAGTGCCATTCTAGTTTGCACTTCTGCTTAGAAATTTAACTTTCAACACTTTGTATTTCAGTAGTGAAAGGGAAATATCTTCAGTACATTTACACTTTTTTTACTCATTGTTTTCTTAATGCTATTGTATTTCCATGTTTCAGAGAGTACAGTATGATCTTCTAAAATGCATGCCTACTAAAATGATAAAAGAACACTGGCATCTGGCTAAATTAGGCTATTGATAGTGTAGTAGACAAGTGTTTATCAATATTTTCAAATCAATAACAAAGCAGAGCACAAACAAAACAAAAATTTTAAGTCACTTGGATTTTCTTATAATGCAAAGTGTATCTTCCATGTATAATGTAAGATTTACATGAAAACCATATAGGAAAAAAGAGCTGGTCAGTCAGTACTTTACCTTACATAGTTCATAGTCCTATTATGTTTCTTTTAGACAAACATAAGTTATAAAGTGGCCATTTTCTATTTTTTATTTGTGTGCTTTTTCCTTTTTTCACTGAATATACAGTAAACCAATATGTAGCCTAGTTTCAGTAGTTATACTGTCTTAAACTGTAAAGATCCTGAAGACCAGCTTGGTCTTGGTTGTCACAAGTTAATCAAGTGTAATTAAAATAATTCGTACTGCATCGATGTCAGTGAATGTTCCGCCACAAATAGTGATTAGAAAACGGGGCAGAGAGTTTGGAGTTGGTTTGAGGTTGAGTGTGTTTCACAGAGCACACGTCAGGACATGTGAGAGCCCCTGAGTCTGATGAGCAGATATTCACTTCTCTCCACTCACAGTGACTCCTCCAGCTAAACAGAACCAGTGATATTGCTTTGTTGGTTTTAGACAGCATGTTTGAGTAAGTATATTCCATTTCATAAAGAGTAAATAAGCTAGGAGGGTAAAATTCTCATTATTTTTTGTCACTATTGGG
The DNA here is from genome assembly GCF_002260705.1 of Seriola dumerili. Lineage (NCBI taxonomy): Eukaryota > Metazoa > Chordata > Actinopteri > Carangiformes > Carangidae > Seriola > Seriola dumerili. The sequence continues at coordinate 538,706 of NW_019174291.1, forward strand.
TTAAAACTCCAATTTCTGGTGACTTTAATATATAACTTGAATGGTGTCATATTCATCGTGAGTTGAGACATTTTTTCAATCTAAAGTCTCAAAACCATCATTGTGAGCTGCTCAGACAGTGAGATCCCATTTTTGAAACTTCCTGTAGTTCAGTTGTTCATAAAGCTGTTTTTTGACCTTACAACAACTGCAGGTTTTCATTCTTTTTGGGGAGTGATTTTCTAAATGTGATGTACTGAACAATCTGACTGTTCAAGTGGAAAAGTAGCTGCTTTTAGCATCAATCTGGGGCATGTGAACAAAGAGTTATGCATCATTAAAAATATAAAATGCCACTGCTGGTAAGCAGTTAGTATGTCGTGTAATGTATTATGAAGTTGTGTGATAGGATCTGGTTGAAAGTTCCCATATTTTACAATTTTCCTGTGTTTTATTTGAAGTGTTGATCGATAAGAAGATATATTTGTGGTTTTAAGAACCAAAAACCATCTCAATGTAGTTTTACATCTCCTCTCTCAGACTTCGCTCTGGAGCTCTAGTAACAACAGGTGGGTGAGCCAATCAGAAGAGAGAAGGCTCTGTGCTTTTTTCTGAGTGATCCAATAAAAATATAGCAGATGTCAGGTAAACACTCAGAGAAACCAAATCCTGCAAGGTTGGATATTTGGTCCAGGTGGGCCTTCAGCCATGCTTTGTGCATGGCTGAGAGTGGTGACTGCTTTGTTTGTGACATCACAAAGTTACAGAAGTCCTGACGGCTCGTTTTAAGGCTCAGTTTCTGAATGCAGGCTGTGTGCATTTCTCTGTTGACTGAGCGCTTTGATGCTGTAACAGTATTAATATAGAGCCCAGACCTGCTTTATAACCAAAAAAGACATGGAAATCTCACTGGGACCTTTAAGACTTGTACACTTAGGTCTTTTTGATCCCAGCTCTCAACATTCAGACACATGGCTGTTTTAATATGGAGCCTCTGCCTCCTTCAAGCTTTATAAATGCGAACTTTCATCCTAAATCAGATCCATTAATCTTTTTTTTTCTGTCCTTTGTGTCAGGGCACAATTTTAGATTCGTAATGACTTTGAAACAACTCATCTATGATGAATTATACATGGGCCACAATGATTTTTCTGGAGAGAGGTGAGAGCAGGCTAATATTTATGTGGCCCCTGCAGAGTTAGCTTGATACTCTGTGGAAAATGAGAACAAGTTATGTGCTCTGTAATTGTTTCTGTGCTATGGCTGTCTATATGGCATACATATCAAATATATGCAATATAATTTAATGCCCTCATTCCCAGAAATAAATTATTATGTCTAGGAAACGGGAAGTCATTTATAAAGGCTATCAAATTCTTATTATGTAACACATTTACTCCTAATATGTTAAATATATGATGAATTCTGTTCACGGTGAGCAAGACAATTTTCCACCTGGTCAATAATGTTCTATTAGACTCTCTCTAAGATAAAGGGGCAAAAGGGTCACAACCAACAGCTGATAATTAAACCTCGGTCCAGACAAAAGTGGCCTTTTAAAGCAGATAGTTTATGGATTTTTGTGACGCATTCAACCATCTAGGGTAAAATTGCTTTGTTTTGATATAGGAACATTCATGACATTATCAACATGTAAAAAACAAATCATCATTTATTGCCATGTTTATTTTAAATACAACTGCCAGTGCTTTAGGAAAGCTTGAGTCAGTAGTTTGTCTTCGTGGCTGTTTAGACCTCACATACGCTACTGCTCACTTCTCATCTTGGCTCTGCTTCTCCTCATCTGGGTGAATCTGCTTGACATTAAAAGTTTATAGTGTTGCCCACTTTTGCCACTACCCTATTCTTACACATCTTACATATTACTATGGTCATTGATCAAATCACTGAAACACCCCTTTTTTGGAGCTAACACCTTCACAATGGAGCTGGCAGTAAAGTAATTGTTGCTTTCAGGCATGCCTTATGCTGCTGTAGTCATGATGTAAATATCCCAACACGTCACAATATTGTTAATATAATAATATGAAAATTATGCCAATGCTACAATGGAAAAAGCAGCCTCAGGCCAGTGCTGCGAACATATACTCACTAACACGGACAAACCTAGTTGTTTGCGGTTAATATCTTTAAAGGTCCATATTTTACACTTTTCCTGTGTTGATCCATAAGAAAGAGTATTTGTGGTTTTAAGAACCAAAAACAATCTCAGTGTATTAATACATCTCTCTTTCTCAGGCTTCTCTCTGGAGCTCTAGCAACAACAAGTCAGTGAGCCAATCAGAAGAAAGGAGGCTCTGAGCCTCTCTTCTGATTGGCTGCCTGTTTTCTTAGTGACCGAATAAAAATATAGCAGATTTCAGGTAAACACTCAGAAAAACCAAATCCCGCAAGGTTGCATGGTGTGTCCAGCTGGGTGGGGCTTGGTGCATGGCTGAGAGTGGTGACGGCTTTGTTGTGACATCACAAAGTTCCAGAAGTCCTGACAGCTGGTTTTAAGGCTCAGTTTCTGAATACAAGCTGTGTGCATTTCTCTGTGGACTGAGGCTTTGATACTTTCACATTATTAATATAGAACCTAGACCTGCTTTATAATCAAAAAAGACATGGAAATCTACTTTTATACTGTATGGGACCTTTACACTTCAGGATTCCATATGTACAAGGAATAACTATTCCAAATGTAGGATCTGTTTTAGAAAGCTGCTTTTAAAGATAGCTCTATTTTAGGATCTCTTGTGGTTTTATTCATACCCTTCAAACATAATTTTCATCTCTTAGTATCAAGCCAGGTTACACTGAAGAGCTTTTCTTTCTCAGACCAAGTAAAAGGTGTGACAGAATTTGGATATGCCTGTTTGATACCCGATGACACATTAAATGTCCACAATTATGATCTTTTTTCACCCTCACTTGTCACACCAATGTAGGCGTATTGCCAGGTTTCCCAAACTGCCATGCTAAATTGCTGAAATTCAAATGAAGATGTCCCCTGAAGAACTGCTGACTGTTAGTAGTTCAGCTTCAGGCAGGTGATGTGAGGAGAGCCAGTTACTTCTCTGACAAGCCGCTGCTGTCTGATGGATTCAAGGCCACCATGCAGGATATAAACACTGTAAGGGTGTTCACATGCCTGCTGGGAAGGCAGAGAAGGAAGAAAAATCATATTCCCTTTGCCAGGCATGGCCTTGAATAGCAATGAAGGTGGCACAGCGACGTGACGTGACAGACCGCTAATCAACGCCCACGCACACACGCACACACATGCACACGTCCTCCTCCTTTCTCCTCCATATAGCTAATCAGCCTCCCTCAAACAGTCTGGTCTACTTTGAGTGTCGTCCCTCTAATGTCCCTCTCATCCTCAGATTCTAGCTCAGAGGTTGGGAGGTGACTTATGGAGGATTATCAAAGAGAAAATGACTCCATTTGTCTCAATCACCCCAAACCTTACAGTGCTATAATGCCAGAAAGGAGCATCGTTTTGATCCCCGGCCACAGTCTTCACCCTCACTGTGGGACAGAGCAGTGTTTTCATGATGACCTCCAGTTGAGCTTCACACAACCATTTAAAACAATGGTTTAAATGTTTTCATTGCTATTTTCAATTTAGTTTTGGATAGAAGATTTAAAATCTAGTTTTTGAGATACTTTTATCTGTTCCTTTTTAAATTTCACTCCAGGTTTAGCTTCATTTTTATTTGCATCATAATCATTTCTGGCAACAGGTTTGCTGAGCAGTGCCAGTTTTCAAAACATTTGCATTACTGAATAATGAGAATTCAGGTAAAGTTTTTAGGTTGAAATCAATGGCATATCATTGGAATGAATTTCCTACAGAGTCATATTTTTTCCACACCTGTCACAAAGTCTTATACTGTGTTTTGTACATGTAGTTAAATAATAGTTTAAATGTAGTTTTTCTTTGCTGCTGAATCTAAAGTACGTGTACATCAGTACATGCTCATTTTCATTAACAATAACAACACACATGGACAGACTGTGCAGAACACACATCGTAGCCTTTCCAGGAAGACTTGAATGAAGGGAAACTGGACTTGCTTGTAGACACTTGAAGACATATCTCATCCAAGAGGGTGAGAGATCAAATAAGTGTCAAGTCAAGTGTAAAGTATCTACAACCATGTACAGTGGCCCTTGATTCAACTCTTCTTGGATAACCATTAACCTGGATGAGTCCTGCAGCGTTTATACTTGACTAATGCAGCACACATACTGTACGTACACCATCATACACCACTGTAGCTACTGTTAACATAGTGGGATACTACTGTATATATACTATACAGACAGGGGACAAATTAAAAGAAAGACCTGAAAAATGAGTGGAGAGACAGGACAGGGGCACGAGGCATCACTGAATGGTTGTGAGTCATATGCTGTGTTCCTCACATTCACCAGAATAATGGTGTCCATCCCTCCAGTAGAGTCCAGGGACATGTTAGAATCAGTGCCAAGGAGCATTGAAGCTGTTCTGGCTGCACGTGGTGACCCAACGTCTTACTGAGACACTTTATGTTGGTTTTTAAGCCTCCGTGCCAGCAAAAGCCAGAGCCGGAGGCATGATGTTTTCGGGTTGTCTGTCTATCCGTTGTATTCTTATGAACACGATATCTCAGTAACGCCTTGAGGGAAGTCTGGCACAAACATTCACTTGGACTCAAGGATGAACTGATTAGAATTTGGTGGTCAGAGGTCAAATGTCACTGTGACCTCACAAAACATTAACTTACACACAAATTAATCTTAACTCACAAATTCATACTCTAACTATGACACAATTTAACTCAAATGTCTATAAGATTAATACGAAGTGATGACATTTTATATCTGAGGGGTCAAAGGTAAACTTCACTGTGACATCATAATGTTCTGCAAAAACAGCTCTGGCCATTATTCATTGCTGTAGCCCAGAAAAGGGAGATTGTGAACATATTTCCTGTATCTTGGCTGGTTTGTTGGCAGAGGCACACAACCACAAGGCAGTAATTCTAGTTTCCTTTCATTCGTCACTTGTCGGTATTATGCCAATGTATGCAGTGTTTTGATAATAGCACCTATTCTGGACTCGTCATGACATGGTGATTTTTGTTGATTGAAAACTGACAGGTTTCACCTTTGGGTGCAAAAGTTGTAATTGTAAATTAATGGACACAAATAAAGCAGAATATATACAGAATACAGTAAGAGGCTTAACCTCATACAACCTTAACCATTTGAGCTATAATCCAGAATACTGATGTAAATGTGGCGAGAGTGCTCGGCAGCACAGCGTTACTGTGCCAATCGGTCTGTGTGCGGTGAGTCAGGCTGATAACTCTCCGTCTCCCAGCACTGAGAAAACATGGACAGTGTTGTTTGAAGTTCTGCTGCTTGTGGAGCAGCAGCAGCAGCAGCAGCAGCAGCAGCACACACCCTCGGGCCTCCTGAGAAGTGAAAGCTCATCTGACTTTGTCTCCTCCTTTTGCCTGCTCTCTGTATCATACAAAGCCTCTCCGCATGTTTTAAAAGAGCCTTTTTTTTTTGTCCACATGTGACAATTTTTGTTCCATCTTCCTCATCAATCCCACCCCCCACCCCTTATGTTCCGTGGAGCTTTAATTACATGTGAGTCAGCTTGGCTACCTCAGTGATTCACTTCATCACAGCTCTTTCTCATGCAGACCGCAGCTCTGATAAGTGTCAGCAACACATTACTGCACAGTCGCTTAACTTAAAACACACATAGTTGCACACACACACGCACACACGCACACACACACACGCACACACACACACACGCACACACACTCACTGGAGGATCATTTGTGCTCCTGAGTGCCCAGAATTTTAATGATGTATCTGTCAATCAAAATAAATGCCTCTGACTGCATTAGACTGACACGCTGGATTTCCTCGGGGGGGCTTCTTCATTTTTATCTTCTAAGTAATCACAATGCAGAATCCTTTTTAGATGTGTGGAGAAAATAATTTGTCAGCTAAATGCAATCGAAAAGACATAGGCTCGGCTTCTCAGTGTTCATCATTTCACAGCGTAGATCAACACGCTAACATCGGCTGAGATGCAGTTTAACCTTTTTTTTTTTGTTTTTTTTTGTTTCTTTGAGCTGCACTTCAAAGTCCCATCAAGGCTGCAGGAAGAGAGGATGAATAGTGAATGGATGAATGCATACCTTCAAAAGGTTTAGGCCCAATGCTCCTCATTTATCATTTAACGTTTCAGGTTTGTTAGCATTTCCTCACATGGTTGGAGTTCAGTTTTTTTTTTTTGTTTTTTTTTTTTAACCTTTTTTGAGCTGAACTCATAATACTGCACAAATTGACATTTTCCCCTGGCTTTTAAGCGTGGGCTCTGAGTCCTGGGTTTTTGCAGTTCTCCACATAATAAAACAGAGCGCCTAATGTGACATTTCTGCGGAGATGATTTTAATTTCAGAATTGAGAGTCAGCAGGTGGGTCGATGCATCTCCCTGCTTTTGACATTGGATGTTGTTTTTTTATGACTTTGCTCAGAGAGAAAGGGGGAAAAAAATGGCAAAAGAGTCAAAGTCCGAGGTCTTCACTGCACATCTGTTCGCTCCAGTGTTCAGTGTGTGTTTGAGGTGAAATAATCTCACTTTTGGAGCTCAGTGTTTGACTCCGGATCCTGTTCTTCGAGCCAACTGGATCTGCTGCTCTTGGGTTTGACTGGGCTTTAATTAGGATTTGGTCAAAGTGAGAACAAAAAAAGTTTGGAGATGAGGAATATGGTTGATCATCGGTTCCTGTTGACAGAAGCTGCTTCTGCCCTTTGGGGCTTAATTAAAGCTTGTGCTGAATATTTTCAGGTTTGCATTGAGCTGCAATCGAATGTTAAACCTCCAAGTGAAATTGTGCTTAGAATTAATTTGCTCTCCCACTTTTTCCCTCTACCTCTTCATCCCCCTGTGTCTCCTGCTGTCCCCGACTCATTCCTCTTTTCACCATCCCTCTTGCCTTCTGTCTCTTCTGTTCCTCGTTCTTCCTCAGCGAAGGCAATGAATTACACGAGGCAGGACATATAGATCCTCTGAATGCCACTAATGAGGGCTGTGACCCTCAGGCTGCTCCTCTGGGCTGCTCCACTCCAGGGGTTAATGGGAGTAATTTCTCCTTGATTAATCATACTAACAGTAATTGGCTATTGATAGCTCGCTCAGTGGCTTTAGGCCGATCCCCTTCTTCCTCACCTTCTTCTCAGATTTCTGTCAAAGTTAAGCCATCTAAAGACTGCTGTCCTTTTGATTTGCTGCTGGCAAAGGCGTCACGTCACTGTGTTCGCAGCAAATGAAGAGTGAATGCAAAGTGAGTGAACCTCGTGAAGAGAGAGTATCGTGCTCTGTCCAGAGGTTCAGATAGTTTTCCCTGAGGGATTCACACATGGTTAAACACCTGATGTGAGCATTTGTCTTTCCCTCTTTGATCAGAGTTTTCTGTTGTCTGCTTGTATCTGAAGAAGCCACAAAAACACATTTGTAGATCGCAGGGCTTTAACCACACTGAAGTTTTTATTGGAGCGAAGAGGTTACAGACCTCAGCAGAGCGGTTTGGCTCCTTTCCTCGGGGCCTTAACGTGTAAAAGTTCAGTCCGTCACAATGGAAGTGAGTCATTTTCATCAACGCACCGTGTGGCCAATGTTTCTGTCCCCTCCAACAGTTCAGTCAGTGACCACTTTGAGATACGAGCTCCTATTTACTTTCCCGCCTGTTGTGACTCTCATGGCACACATTATGTTTTCTTTTTTTTTTTTTTTTTTCCCTTTAATGAATCCTCTGCCCTTTGATGGCTGGATGACGCAGTGGTAATGGGGACATAAATTTCTCCTGAAGGCTCGGGGCCTTTTAAGGGAGGGGCGGGGTGGAAGGACTGTTTAAAAGCAGCGATCGATAAAGGTGCTGAGTATTCATTTTAACAAGGAAACCAACGTGTGCATGTTGGACCTGGGCGTTAAGCACGGAGAGGAGGCCATAATGAATATACTGAGCTTACAGCTGTGATATGTCCTATGATATGAAATACAGTTACATCCTACAGTTACAGTGTGCAGTAATTAATAGCAATAGGAGTAATTGATATTTTGTTAATATACCAAGTTAATTTGCAGATTAGATACATAGAGTATTTAGGTCAATACAGATGTTGTAAATGGTTAGAATCAAAATAATGATTCCATAATTTAAGCACATTTATGGCTGCAACTATTGATTTCATTATTGTTTTATCTGCTGTTTATTTTCTGGATTAATTAATTGATCATTTGGTCGATAACACAAAGCATAGAGTGATGTCTTTATGTTGCTTTTTGTTTGAACAACTAAAATTATTGTGTTTATTCATGAGAAAACCAGCAAATATTGACATTTAAGAAAGTGGAACTTGTGGCATTTTTGCTCAAACATCCCATAAAAGATGAACCAGTTATCTAAATAGCTGCAGTTGGAGATCATTTTCTATCCATCAACTAATAACTCACTAATCTTATCAGCTTGAGTAACAATAAATGTGTTGGAATTAGTTTTGGTGACAGTAATGTGGATAAATATGAACAATCTAATAAGCTTCAATGTGATAACATAAAAGCAACAGGACAGATGAACAGGAACAAATTTGTACACGGTGTAGACAAAAGACTTTGCCTGGAGCTGTGTGGAATACATTAAGGCTACAAATTACACTAGTGTCATTATATGGAAAGAAGTTTTAAATGTAAGAACTGGAAAACAAACAAAAATCTAAGATAAGAACGTACGAGTTGGAGAACGTGAGAGTTCATGAGAGAGAGAACTGGCATTATGGGAAAACAGCTTCAGATTCAGATACTGTGATGTGAATAATGTAAGAGTGTATATAAACTGCTCTGTAAATAATAAATGTCCTGGCAATAAATTTTTACCAGCCGTGAGAAGTGGAGAGGTTTGCAGGAGGGATGTCCTGAGAAGTTATTGCTCAGAGATTGTTCGATGGAATCGAGCAATGACGAGTCATTACTTTACCACTTCTCTCACATATGGCAGCTAATGGGGTCAGTGCTTAATGGCTGGGCTGTCAACGTCTCAACCTGTGAACTTTCATTGCACCGCCAGTGCTGATGGGTCGAACCTGTCCTTTAAGTTCATGTACAAATATTCATCAGCTGAGTGTATGACTCCTGACTGGATGACGATGCAAGTCAGGTCTGCACCGAGTCTAAAGGAGATGTTGAAATTGTTGAACTGACAGCTGCAACTTCCCAAAGTGCAAGAGGATGCAGTTTTGTTTGGGGGAGGAGAACTGTCATTGTCTCCTGGATGTCAAATCCAGTTGCTTGGATAAGATTTTTTTCTTCTTCAACTTTATTTTTTCCTAACACAGCATTTTATTTTTTCATGTTCTGATAATGTGGAGCAATCATAAAGGCACAACTATATGGGCTATGCAGGTATTGTTCAAGTATCGGCCTCAATCTCAATGTTGTCAGTGTGACTTCTTGTCAACACTGTCTTGAGGCTTGCACTAGTTAATTTTAGTGACCGACTGACCTCACAGGATTTGACACTTTTCTTGCAGCTTTAGAGGTTCTTCCAGGAGTCTTTGTTCATTATAACTTTGTATATTTGTGTTATTAATTTAACCTCATGAAAATATTAGAATATTAAAGGTTTTACACACAATATTTTACACTTTTCCGATGTTGATATCCATAAGAAGATATATTTGGGGTTTTAAGACCATCTCAATGTAGTTTTACATCTCATCTCTCAGGTAACAACAGGTCTTTCAGGTCTTTTTGAGTGACTGAATAAAAATATAACAGATTTCAGGTAAACACTCAGTGAAACCAAATCCTGCAAGGTTGGATGGTGGGTCTAGGTGGGCGGGGCTTGGTGCATGGCTGAGGTGCTTTGTTGTGACATCACAAAGTTACAGAAGTCCTGACGGCTGGTTTTAAGGCTCACTGTCTGAATACAGGCTGTGTGCATTTCTCTGTGGATCCTTGATATTTTCACAGTATTAATAAAGAACCTAGACCTGCTTTATAATCAAACAACACATGGACATCTTTAGACTATATGGGACCTTTAAATGATATAATATTTCCCTTGGCTATCAAGCTCATATAAAATCCTCTCCACTACTTTAGAGTTGTGATTTCTTTCCATTCAAACAAAGCATGGCACCAAAATCCACAGGTTATATTGCATTATTACTATTATTATTATTATTACTATTATTGTTATTATTATTAGTAGTAGTAGTAGTGGTAGTAGTAGTAGTAGAAGTAGTAGTGGTAGTGGTAATAGTAGTTTGTGTTACTGTCAGGAGTCAGATCCCTGCCAAACAGCACTTCACATATCACATGTTTCCAGACATGAACTGACGGATTTAAAGAGACTGTATATTTATCAAAGAGTTCTAGGAGCAGAGGTCGTAAACGTCTGTAGCTGCGTGTCTGTGGCTTCACCACATTGTTCTGCATTTCAATCCAGTAATGCTCCAGGATGAGCCTGTCTCCAGCTACAGATGCAATAATATTTCTGCCTTTAAAAACAAATGTCTTGCCCATCGATCACGTTAAAACATAGCTTAGCAAACGCATGTAACTGGATTCTACAGTGTGTGCAGAGCATTATCTGTGACTGCATAATTTGGCTGTACTGCAAAGGGCTGAACTCAGCAGATGGATTGATGCTGGCTCTTGGCACCTTCTCGCCGCCTCTGAGTGTTAGCAGCTGAACACGCCTCATTTAGGAGTGTAGAGAAGAACAGCGCTTTCTCTTCAGAGTCACTCCCCTCCCTCATCTTCGACCCTAAATGCACTTGGCAGTGTGAAGAACAGGCAAGCACTCAGTCGAGCAAAATCGAAAAGGTTCATGGTTTAATCCAAGGACAGTGTTCCTGCCAGGGCGGGAAAATCAACCTCAGCGCCTCTCCGCAGAGTGAGCTCCATTATGCACCTTAAATGCCTATCGTAATCATTGCTTTATTGAATTTTGATGATACCCCAGTGAAGAAATTGTTATAGATGATAATATGTTCTTTTAAGTAATACTTCTTCTATAATCTGCTCTCATGGAAATTTGTCTTGCATCACAGGCATCCACAATCCCCAGACACACAGCAACACAAAATACGGATGTAAAAAGATAGAAAACAGCCTGTGTGCCAATGAGCATTTGTATTCTCAGTGCCATGGTGACATGTCAGTCATGATGCGCTCTGGTAACAAGATGTAAGGTTTAACAAAGGTAACCAAAACTGGCCTGACTTTTGTCATTAAAAAGCCATCAGTAACACAGGGGGCCAGTCATCGTTTCCACCAAAGATAAACTGGTAGTATTACAGCTGTAAAACATAAAATGTTGTTATTTTAAACCGTTAATATGCAGCCTCCTCATCAGTGATGTTATCTTAAAATATGGATGCACCCTCTGTGATGTCATGTCACCCAGGTCCATCTGTTTTCACTCTGATTAAGTATCTTCCCTGTTAATTAAGAGAAATAAAATATTAAAATGACTTATTACGATCACAGTGATTCTGTGTTGTTAAAAAACCTGATGATACTGATGCAAAATTTATCCCTCACCCATAATGTTGTCTAGAATTCAGTTCTAGTAAACACTGGACAGTTTCATGGAAATCAGACCACTGGCATCTCAGACATCATATATTAGAGTTGGAGTGTTCTGTATCTTGTTGTTATGGAAACTGCTTTTACATTAGAACAGTGAGTAGAGATTTTTAGTGACCATGCAAATCTCCATCATCACTTGCATCACTCTGTCAGGGCTTCAACCATCAGGTCTTAACAGCATGTGACATTTCTAACTTTTCCAGTCGACTCTGTGCTTGAGGTATGTTAGTGCACTTCAGACTGGTTTCCTTTCTGTGCAGGGGGTTCAGTGTAAAACAGTAACTCACCCAACACTGGGTGTCCCACTGAAGATCTTTTCTGTAGGAGTCACTTTAGGTGCAGGGGCGTCATTTTTCTATTTCCAATTCTCTCATAAAGGTCACTCCATGCTTGAATGTGAATATTGTCTGAGCAAGTCAGTGGGATGTGGAAATAGGAAATAAAATGGCTTTTTCTTATCTGCCGCTGGAGTGCTCAGTGAATGAATCTATCCCCCTGCTCGCTCCTCTTTTCCCTGGCAAATGAAGCTCCGGTAGTCTGTTGATGTCTCCCAGCGATGGCGTCATTAGGAGGCAGCAAGGTTGGACCAAGGTCAGGTAAATACAGTTCGGCCACCGACCTGTCTCCCGCGGGGAGATGTGACAGAGGAGCCGGCTGTAACTTTAAGTGGCAGATGCTGCAGGATCGCTCCAGGTGGATCCGACTGCTTAGGACAGGTTATCGTTTCATTCTTTCTCTGTTCCCCAGACGGAGACGTAGAGGAGAAATGAACAGAGCTCTGCTGCCTGGAGGACCTGACGTCTGTTTCAGAAACAATAAACAAAACATCTGTTTTAAGTTGTTGCACATGAGAGGTGACAGGAATTAGACACACAAAGACCTTGTGCTAGAGTTTGCGCAGCAGCTCATTAGCATCAGAACACCTTCCCCTTGAATACTGAGTCTGCCGGTGTAAGACATCTTGTGGTATAAGTTTGTGATGCTTTCATCAGCGTTTGACGATGAACAAAGACAGGAAGGTCTCTGGAGTTACAGTGGTCGACTACCAATCAGATTCCATCATACTGTAGTTGAAGAATTTAATGAAGCGTGTTTTTAGGACCTGTGAGCAGTAGTGGAGTCAGTAATACGAGTCTTCTCAATAATACGGCCCATTAATTTATAGTTCAGCTGTTGTTAACCTCAGCCTTGATACAGTGCTGCATGTTTTTTTTCTCATCAATATATTTCATAGTTGTAGTTTTTGTATCAGTTGTAGCATTACAGAGAAATTATTAATACAATTAGATAATTTAAAGGTCCTGTATTTTATACTTTCTCTGTGTTTTATCTGAAGTGTTGATCCATAAGAAGATATATTTGTGGTTTTAAGAACCAAAAACCATCTCAGTGTAGTTTCACATCTCCTCTCTCAGGCTTCTCTCTGGAGCTCTAGTAACAGCAGGTCAGTGAGCCAATCAGAAGGCTCACAATATAACAAAGTTATAGAAGTCCTGACAGCTGGTTTTAAGGCTCAGTTTGTGAATACAGGCTGTGTGCATTTCTCTGTGGACTGAGGCTTTGATACTTTCACTGTATTAATATAAAACCCAGACCTGCTTTATAATCAAACTACACATGGAAATGTCATTTTACACAATATGGGACCTTTAAATGACAGTAAATAGATGAATGAGTACATACAAAAGTGCGATGAATCCAATAAAAGTAGCAATACTACAGTAACAGTAACAGAAGCAGTACTAGTAGATTGATAGTAGTTTTGTAGTAGTAATGTAGCAGTTTTAGCACTAATACCTGTAGTAGAGGTGACTGCATTATTTCAAACTGTTTCATATGTTGTTTGAATGTTTTATTCTGCAAAGAAAACCAATAAGCATTTTTATTTCAGGCTAAAACTGAACTCTCAGTCCTATCTGGTGCGATTTTCACCAATCTAATGTTTACAGATGGAATAAACATTTCTTCTGCTCTGCCCTTATTATTTAAGTTTTATTTTACCTTTGTTTTGCAAACATTTACGTTTAATTTCTCCTGTGATTAATGACCCAGAAAACAAAAGATACAACATTAAACCCAAGCTTTTAACAAGCTTCAATAATTAATCTTCACGGAGCCTGATTAACATCTGAGGTGTGATTGCTGCGAGTGTTCATTAGCTCACTCTGAGGTGGAGAGATAACAAATGCTATTGAAGATAAATGTGATTTATGTAATTATCTACCTTTCTGGGGTTTTTGGAATTGAGATCAGATCAGAATGTGTTTAAATATTTTACAGAGGGATTGATGGAATAAAATCACATCTATTCTCCCTGTCTTTGAGGACATGTTAAAATGTCGATGCGCTGCTTCCATCAATATAATCACCAACTTATCTCTCAAAGCCAGAAAATCTGTTTCAGTGTATGTTGACGCAGCCTGAAGCTGCTTTGTCTGAACTTTTACACCCCTGAAAAAACGTATTTCAAAAGTTACACTAACCATAGAATGAGTCCATATCTGCTGTTGGATCCACTCAGGTGCTGTCAGTCTGTCCACTGCAGCTTCAGTCACCTTGGCCTGTCATTTTTCATCATTCTCTCTGAAGCAGCATAGAAAGATTTGACTTGATGTCACAGATTAGATTCACTGAATCTGTTCAGAATTTGGAAGAGACTGTATCCTATTGTCCAGTCCAGCCCTGAAAAAACAAGGTCACGGTGGGCGGGGGGGGGGCGGCGGCACAACACATTTTTGTAACAGGATTGCTTGGCTGTGGCATCATGCTCCAGACTGTCCTTAAAACTCGTGTCAGGCCATTACAGTGATTGAAATGTGAGTTTTAGGGTCAGCTGCTCTCATGCTTTTAGCATCTTAATACAGAGAAAATGATATCACCTTTTGTGTCAAGTACCGTGTTCGAGCGGGACGCATGATAAACGAATCAAGCTCCGCTGAACTTTCCAAACAAAAACTTTGCACTTGGTCTTTGCCCTCAGTGAGACCTTCAAACCTCTTTAGAAGTTGAGGTGTGTGTGTGTGTGTGTGTGTGTGTGTGTGTGTGTGTGTGTGTGTGTGTTTGTGTGTGTGTGTGTGTGCCTTTTTTTTGGACTGAATTGTGTAAATGCTCAAACTGAGCAACAAATCAATCACTTTCAGGCCATAACTCCAGCACATTCAATTTAATCAAAGCACCAACTTCTTGCTACGCTCTGATTAAAGTGAATGCATTATACTGACGTCTGCGAGAGGCACCGGGATGTCATGGTAAAAAATTACTAGAACATGCATGATGATTTATACGTTTGGGCTTTTTTCTGTGCATCATTTATTGTAAGCTGAGTGCAGCTAAAATCTCAATGAGCGCCGCGGAGTGTGATGGGGTTTTTATTTGTATTGTTTTATTGAAGCCGGCACACTGATCCTGAAACTGTGGGAGAGTTGTGGCCTGTTGTCTTGCACACATGAATTAGTACTTGTTTGGTTCATACCCTGTCCTGCTGGGCGTACTGCCGCTGTACACACAGTTTATTTATGTGAAAGGAAAACTGCCTCTTTTTTTTTTTTTTTAAATCTCCTCATCTCATCTTATCTCCTCACTCTCCTCCTGCAGTTCGACATGCAGAGGATCACCCTGGAGGAGCTGAAACACATCCTGTTCTACGCCTTCCGCGACCACCTCACCATGAAGGACATCGAGAACATCATCATCAACGAGGAAGAGAGCCTGAAGGAAAACTCTGGGAACTGTCAGACAGAGTTTGAGGGAGGTGAGTGAAAGTGGCTGAGCTAACTTCATACACGGGCACTTATGCAAGTGTGTGTGTGTGTGTGTGTGTGTGTAGTGAGAAGGAAAATAATCCATGCTGTCAGGAAGAATTCGCAGCACGCCTGCTGATTTATTGATACAGAGCGTTTGTGGGGACGATCGTCAGCTGGTCACCTGTTCTGAAGTGAAGCAGATGAAATATACATGACCTCGCTCTGCAAAACTAGCCATCCAAGATTTATGGATACCAGAGCAGCAGAGGGTATTCTGGGTCTTTTTTTACTCTCTCAACATTAAAACAGGAAACTGTTGTTTCTTTCAAACAAATTCTATTTGAAAGTATTTTTGTTTTCACACTGTACGCCTGGTTTGGCTTCAGATTCAGTGAGTCAGCCCTTTGAGTTTTTTCTGCTTTTGGTCTCGACAGACAGAAAATTTCGATCAGATAACCAGACTAAAAAGCAACTGAATTTACATGAAACATTTAGATTTGAACGGAAAATGAGGCTCACAGACAGCCTAGGGTCACAGTGCTCAGTATGCAGTCCATGTGTTACCATATATTACCAACATATGTGCAGGGCACTGTGTTAACAAGCTCATTTTGAGCAGATGCTTGTTGCTGCTAAACACCAGCCAAAAGGATGTGTTCACATAAACATTATTACCCTCTGAACAAGTCTATGCACATCCCTCTGTTCATTCTGTCTGCCGGTGAACCTCGACTGGAAAGCTTCGCTGTCTTTGCAAAGACAAAACAGATTTACAGGTTATTATGGAGACTAAAGGGTGGAGAAAATGTTTTGTTCATTTCGTTTTTTTTTCTTCCACATCTTACAGCAGTACACTGAGTATCTTCATGTTCCCCATCCCTTCCCTCCACCCCCGTGAAAACAACAAATACGAAAAGTAAAATGTAAATTAAAAGTTAAAATTTGAAACTTACATACAATACATATATAAACAGTATACATATTTGCACACACAGACACACATACATACACACTCATATGTACATATACATACATACATCCATATACACATACATATACACATGTCTGCACTTACATACTGAAGAATACCTGATAAAAACACAAAAGTACAAAAACAAACAAACAAACAAACAAACAAACAAAAAACTAAATTGTAAATGCAAAGTTAAGATTTGAAACTTAAAATTGAAAGCATTCATCTTTAACCTTTGGCCCACTGCCGGGCCTCTTGTGGCGAGCTGACTCACGCTGTGTTCAGACGGATGTGTAGGTAGAGATATCATACTGTGAAAATCTGAATGTTAAGTTGTGGTATTATAGGAGATCGTTCATTGCCTTGACTGATGCCATCTGCGCTCTGAAGGAAGTCAGAAAAAGCAACTTTCTCACTGGCGTCCACTTTGTCACCGACACCATTCTGGTGAATTTGATTGGAGGAAATGCTGAGTCATAATATTAGTAGTTCCTACATGTCCTGAAGGCAGCATCAAGCAGGGTCCCAGCCCGCTTTGTTATGCAGTGTTTGCAACATGAATAATACTGTATGAGTGAAATTCCACAGCCCTTAATGTCCCTTTTGACCAGACACCACCTGCCTGTGAATACGGCCTGTCCTACAGGGGAATTTACTGGGCCGACACCGCCGTCAGTGAGGATGGACACGGATTGCTCCCACACTTTATCAGGGTCTTTAAACTGGTGTGGAGTGATGACAACATGATGTTCCAAAAGAGTCTATGATGAAGACTGACCACCGCAAGATCATAGACAGCAATCACATCTGTTTGCCCCAAGGTCCATGAGTACCACCCGCCACAGAGGGACACCAAAATGTGCTCAGTCATGGACAGATCAATACGCCGTGTCACAGTGCGATTCATACTGAGCACCACTCATCATGCTCCTCTGGTACTTACTGCCTCAGCTTTCTGATATATGAGGTAGCATAAGAGGCACTTGATTTCCCTCTGGCTTCACCTCGCTCTGGAATCAATATGTGTGGAGCTGAAAAACAACAGAATAAAGAATGTAACCACTGATCCACAGAAGCTCACCAGGCACTGATTCATCGCTGAACAAATTGCACCGATAGCATAAAGCGCTGAGGAACAGCTGTTCGGGGTGTGACTGGCAGCCAGGAGCAAGCGTGGAAATCTACTTTGTTCCTTGAATGTCGCTACAGGTGACCATACAGGCCATACATTTTTGTTTGGATACCTGTTAGCTGTCTCAACACACATTACTTTTGTGGCAGGACACTCACCATTGCTGAAACCAGTACAATTAAAAATGTATGGTGATGCATGAGACAAATATATGATTGCCCCTTTAAAAAAAAAAAAAAAATCAAACTTACAAAATACAAAATCACTGTGTCACCTTCCAAATTTCCAGTGGTGAATTAAATGTGGGCCGAGACATCAACAGAAAATCAAACGATTATTATAAAATAAACAATTACGTGCAGCATGATTGTTAGCATAAGCGTCCCCGCTGAAAATCCACAGAACGATGAAATGCATTTGGAGCACATGTGAATGTAGCAAGTCACAGCCTGGAGACCGACGTACACTTCATTACCTTTATGAGCACAGCGGTCCAACTGAAGAAAACCCTTTGTGGATATTTGGCAGTGGTGAAGTTACTTTAGGCAACTGAGGAGGTGTTTTATGAGGCTGACAGCAGGTTCAGGCGACTGGACTGAGAACTAATGTCTGGACCACAAGACCTCTCCTCCCGTCCCTGCAGTCCAGCCATCAGCTGAACACATGGTCTTTCCATCGACACCCCGTTCGACTCACCATTACTTATACAACTATAGATACTTTGGAATTTCAGTAGACCTGCAAAAACAATCCTGCAATTGCCTCAAATTGTTCTAGAGATGAGTGTCTGTGTCTGTAAAGAGAATAAGGCACTTTGCTGCACTAGATTCAAGGAAATGACACAATAATAGTGATTTATACTGAAAAATATGTGAAATAATCTCACCCACAATACATGGTGGTTAAATGGTGTGGAGTAGGTGGAGCATTTTGTGTTGTGTTAAAAAAAAAAATTGGGAGAGACGGGTTCTCGCTAAAGAGTCACTGGTTCAGTTCCCGCAGGATAAAACTGAGCAGAGAGTGAGTTTCTACCTGCTCCTTAATTTCCTTTGCTCCGGTTCAAACTATCAACAGATGAGACCGTGATTCTACTAGGCAGCTTCATGGTGTGAATGTGTGTGTGAGCAGTGTGTAAAAAAAAAACATATTGTCCAACCAAGATAAAAGCTCAACATTCAGAGAGCGCAGAGTTGCATAACCTTGGTAATTGGCCGAAAGTTCGTCCTTGCATGATCCAAAATCATGTCATGTCATGTTTTATATTATATGAGAGTCTGGAATAGTATTTTTCAAATGGAGATTGCCAACTCACAGCACCTCTGCCAAAAAAAGATGTAGCAATTTCTGCCCTACTTTCCACATTGCATTTTCTTTGGAGCAGCATTTTTTGATGACTTCAGTGCTTCTTGAATTAAGAGTTAAAAATAGAGCGAGTGGAGAGCTGTGTGGCTGTGGGTCATTGGCCCAGCTCCCCTAATTACCGTGGCCCGGTAAAATCATCTCGGCTTCTCGCAGCCTGCTGCTGAGTTACCGGTCGGCGCCGGAGGTTGATTGAAGCAGAAAATTGTCTCGTAGAGGGAGGCTGGACTGCTGTTCTGTGAATGTGTGCGTCAGCTTGGATTTGTATATAATGCCCTTATGCTTAACATGCTATCATTCATTTGCACTCCAATATCTTCTGTCTTTAAATGGGGTATAATGGACGAGCACTTTTACACAATGACAATGATTTAGTCTACCCTCATTAAAGGTCCCATATTTTACACTTCTCCTGTGTTTTATTTGACGTGTTGATCCATAAGAAGATATATTTGTGGTTTTAAGACCCACATTTCGATGTAGTTTTACATCTCTGGAGCTCTAGTAACAACAGCTCAGTCAGAAGAGAGGAGGCTCTGAGCCTCTCTTCTGATTGGCTGACTGTTGTCTGAGTGATCCAATAAGAATATAGCAGATTTCAGGTAAAACACTCAGAGAAACCAAATCCTGCGAGGTTTGACAGTTGGTCCAGGTCCACATTAAGCACCTCTCAGTACAAGCAGTTCAACAGCACCACAGACCGCTTCCTCCAAAATGACAATAAGGTTTGACTCAACACCTCTGAATCAGTTTCAACAAAAACTGAACATTATACACACTCCTGAAGGAAGCATTTATTGCAGGGCTGTTGTATTATGCTGCATTAGTTTTAGATAGATGTGCCTAATCAACTGACTGAGTGTATATCATTATGCACTGATGTTGTTTGCCACCATCTGATGAACGTTTTTCACGTAACTGAAAGTAGCTATAGTATGGCTCAAGCGCCGGACATGCTTGATACTACATTTTCCCATAATGCACCTTAATAACATCTTTCATCAGATCCTACCTGCTCGCTGCCACATCTTCACAGCGGATTGTCCACTAATCAGATGGTCGGTGGTTCGATCAACAACTCTTCCAGTCTGCAAGTCGAAGTGTCATTGGGCAAGATACTGAACCTCAAATTGGCCCTGATGTATCACTGGTGTGTGTGATGGAAGCACTTCGGGACTGAGCTTTATAAGTATAGTCCATTTACCATTCCATTTACAGATGCAGATGTGATACAGTTGTTTTCACATGTTGAACTTAAAGTGTAAAATTAGTGCAGTGCCCCTTTAAAGGGAGCGTTTAACACAGAAAGTTACAGTATCTGAATTTAAAGTGTCCGTGCTCATGTGTGTTATTTCATAGTTCATACATTCCCATCCTCTAGTGCGCTGTAAAGCTGCCAGACTAGCTGGGTGTTGTATTCAGATTCCTGGCTGTTGCTGTGCAGTCAGTCTGCTCCTGTGAATTGTGACTGTCCCTCTCTGCTGGTCACTTCCCAGCATCCCGCTGCTCATTCAGCTGGGATCCATAGCAGAGCTGTTAAATCTGCCCAGCAACACTGATGTGAGATCACACTTCCAGTTATTTCCTTTGGTCTGGGACACAGTGGAGAGTTTTCACTGTACAGGATATTTATGTGAGGTTGAAGTGGACCAGGATTGTGAATAAAAGAAACTTACAAATAAGTTTGAGTGGTTTGTTTACTGGTCAGAGGTTTTTGCAACTTGTTTTTTCGTCAGGTTTATAAATTTGGGCAGAAATGGAGCATAGATACAGTCGCTTCACTCTGCTGAATTCTATTTCTCTGCCATTAATAGACCAGATCTTAAATATATACTGTATATATATCTATATATGTATAGATATATATATATAAAGAGATGAAAATTAGCTTTCCTGTAGGTGTGTCCTCAGTTTATTTATCGCTAGTCTTTCCAGGCATCAGATGTCAAAACCCGTCTTGTAGTAACCCGCACACTCTTGACTTTTTGGGGTCATTTTCTGCACTTGGTTTAAGTGAATTTTTTTCTCCTAGCAAAGGCATCTTAAAGCAGTTTGTGTCATGAAGTTGAAAGGCAGAATTCTCCCCGAGGGGAGAGAAGTTAACCAACGAACTAAAGCAGTAAACACTTCACAATACAAATAACCCTCTCCAAACGTGTTCAGAGCCTCCTCTGTTTGTCTTCATTATGTTCTTTCTCTGGGTGTGGAAAATGATCAATTCAAAGAGATGTCAGGAATAGAAGTTGTAGCATCTTTTAAAAAGGCGCTTGAGGAACTTTTTCTTATCCATGTTCTTCATCTCTCTGTTTATCTCCTCATTTCCCTTCCAGTTCACCCCTCAAAGAAGAACCGTCAGACGTGTGTGAGGAAGAGCCTCATCTGCGCCTTCGCCATGGCATTCATCATCAGCGTCATGCTCATCGCAGCCAATCAGATGCTGAGGAACGGCATGGAGTAGCCGTGCTCACTGTGAGCGGGGGGACAAGCCAGCCTGCATGTGCATGCCAGTGGGTGAGGTCATGTCCCTGCTGATTGGAAAAGAACTACAAATAATTGTGAACGAGATCCATTTTTAAAATTACTCTTAGTTTTTTTTTTTTCGAGCGAGCGGCGCCTCTCCGCCCGACGTCCAATGAAACCATGAAGCCAGCATGAGGAGTCATGCAGGACTCCTCCCACTTTACTCTGACAGGGACACTCAAGGGCTGACATTACACATTATACTCCGTCGTCTCTGTTTCCCTGATGCAATAAAAAATAATGTAAAAAGAAAAAGAAAAAAATATTGAGTGCAGAAGTTCAGAGCTGCTTCCTTTCCCAGCGAGATGTGACTGTGTGTGTCTGCAGATCTGTCACCCACCAGGAGTCTGATGAGCCACCAGGGCTGCAGTCTGGGCCCTGACAGGGGATGCGAGGAGGGGGAACAGTTGCCCCCTTATTATAGTTCCTGGAAGAATGATGGCAGAGCTCGCCGCCACTCAAGCAGAAGGATCTGCAAGCGTCAGGCCACAGCTCCTGGAGCTCTTGTGGTGCTACGATACTTCAGCTCTCCAACTTTCTATTTTCAACTTCTGCATCTGGGGGCTGGTATGAGGCGCTGGCATCAGTTCAACAGCGCCACAAAGCAAACAGTCAAGAGAGGAACGTGTTAAAAGGTAACTCCAGGACTTGTGATGTTCATGAATGAATACAGCTGCTCTCAAAGTTTAGTTTTGGATCCTCTCTCTCTCTTGGATACTGTTGGGTGAACACTGTTCAAAGTGCAAAGAAGAGGTGACTGTGTCTTTTAATTAAAAAAAAAATCCACCCTCCAGTGCTCTCTCACTGTTATATCATCTATCTGCGTTGCTCCGTGCTCTCCAGGAGTTATTTTGTGAGGTGATTTGATCCAACTTTTTTGGTCTACCTACTTTCTCTCAGTCTGTCTCGTCTACTTTTACCTCAGTTGATTTCCTATATTTCCCAAAAATGACTTTGGACAACCTCCAGAGAACAGGTGTGAACCCATCGCACTCAGCTGTGTGTTCATGTGTAGGTGGAAAGCGCAGTGACAGATGCATGAGAGAAATAGCAAGAGGTTTTCTGGTTGACAAAACCTGAATTGCACCTTTTACTCTAAATGAAGCCTTTGCTCTTTAATCCTGAGCGACTGACACCGAAACCTAACATGTCATTAATGTTTTAGATGCTCATTGTACATTTTGAACATCTGCTCTCAAATTCAGACATGTTGGAAAATGATGTGATGCCACATCTGAGTCTGACCAAACAGCCAAGCTGACTTGGGAATGGAAGGTTTATCACCACAGACAGAGGATTTTTAAACAGTGAAGAAGAGTTTCAGGGTGGATTTTTTTTTTTTTTTTGTCCATCAAATCACCATGAATCGAGTTAAAGACTTCTAACCTTGGTGTTGTGAAAAGTTTTGATCCCCTTCAGATCCCTGTGCTCAGAAACAGTTTGGCATCAGTTAATTACATTTTTTTTTGTTTGTGATGTGTGCACTATTTGTATTTTGATATTAGGTTCTATTAATTTGTTCTGGCTAATTTCAAATACAGAAATAGAATAAAAGGCTGTGCAAAACTAAGGCACCTTATCACATGTACACATAAACCCTTATCATCTGTTGTTGACTGTAGAGCTGAAATTCAAACAAAGTTGATCATTTTTTAATAATTTTAGTCACTTTTTCAGCAAAAATGACAAAAAAAAAAAAAAACAGAGTTGTGAATATTTGCTTGTTTTCATTGTCTTGTCTATAGAAGTGAATGTAGAGTAGATGCAAGGCTCCAGGTCATTAGAGCTGGGATAGAAAAGTTCATTTAAAGACAGAAATACTTTCAGTTAAACTGCAGCTACAACCTGAAGATGAGATCTGAGCAACATGGGATGTGAAAGTTTTACCAAATATGTTCCTTACACAGATTTACCCACTTACTTTAACACTCACTATATTTCATTTCTCTTTATTTTGAAGCTCAGAAATGACTGAACAGACCACAGATAATTAGATCAGATCATTTCATTTGAAATCATTTTGTTGGGTCTGCAGACTTTCTCACAGCACTGAATAACTTAAAGACACGCTGTGCTCCCGCTGAGGTCAGCTCTGAACTCCTGCACTGACTCTCATCTCAACATGTTAACCCAGAAACACCCATATTATCAAGTGCATGCTATCAAGTCAGTGTCTTCTGTAAATACCGTAACCCATGTCTGAAGTGTCTCAAGTGTCTGTCGAAGGTGTACAGTATCTCTGTATGTGCATGACTCTTGGTGCTCTCTGCTCACTCGGGTTCAGAGGTGCGGGGGGGGGCTCAGCAGGCGGGAGGGGCGGCTGCTTCATCACAAACACGTCAGGCGCCATGCGGTGACGGCCCTTTCTGCTTCCTCTCAACTCTTCTTGCCAAAGCCATAGAACTCCACAGAGGTGAACCAGACGATACAATATAGACGCTTTTCCCTGTTCGCACACGGAAACACAAGATCAAACGGGCATTTTTTGGCAGAAATATGTCGATCCTGTAGGATTTGTTTGTTCCTGTTGTTGTTGTTGTTATTGTTGTTGCACTGTACCTGTCATCCATTCCAATGACATGACAAGGAGGGCCGTAGGTTTGTGCAAGACTGCCATCTAGAGGTGAAGGGAGATCACATTGTTCATGCTCTTGTCCCATCACACAGTGTATGTGTACTTCTCACTCTCTAAGCACTATGGGAATGTGATGTCAGGCAGGACTCTCACAGCATTATATTCACAATGTCTGAGAAATTGTTGATATTAAATGTTAAAATATGAGGATTTTTATGTATAATGTATAGTTTGACTTTGGTCTACCGACACTGCGGGTAGAGCAGCACTTGTACGCGAACACATATTTAAACACAGTCTATTTATAGGAATAGATTTCTTGCCTATGGCAGAAAAAGTCCTTTTAAATCTGTAAAAGGTTTCATTCACAGATGATTTAACAATATGACATTTTGGAGACTGAATAAAAAAAGAACAGTCTTCAGAATCTTGTAGGTCACACTGGTTTTCATTTTTTTTCACACTGATTAAAAGGAGTTTTTGTTCTTTTTTAATCTGTCAATCTTGCAGTGCATGGTGGATATTTCCTACCAAACTCACAGCTGGCCACTGCTGTCATGCAGCGGCTAACTGGAAAAGTGCTTCATTTATTTGTTCTTTGAGAAGAACTTTGTTTTTTCAAATTTTACTTTCGGGATTTGAGTTACAGTTACCGTGGTTACAGGTTTGCTGTAATCAAACTGTCCCCGCCCCCTCTGCAGAACAGTTGCATGTCTCCATGGCTGAAGTAGAGTTTTATTTTGAAAGGGAAGCGCACAGTGTCTCTTCAGTAGCATGGTGGTTGGATCCCACGTTTTTGTTAATGTAACTTTGTATAAAGCTAATAAGTATATCTATTAGACAAGCACATACTATACATACTTTGCATGTGCGATATTTAAACATGTAGACTAGAGAGAGACTTTGAGTTGTACTATTTATTAGAGGCATAATAATTATAAAATTGTAAATACGGAAATCTGTACAAAAGTCAAAGGATTAAGCATTGATGCAATAAAACAGTGTTTTTTAAACCTGCTGTATGTTGTATTTTACACTGGACCTCATCATCAGGACTGAACCCTCAGACCATTGGTTGCAGGACAGTTTAACTTTAAAGCCATCCAATACTATACAACAAACATTCCTTCAAAAGTTGATATGAACAAATGGATTCTTAAATCGCTCAAGTACAGACTCTTTAAATACTTAAATAATCCCTTGGTCCGTAATGTAAGAGACTGAGAAACATATAAGCTTCATTTCCCAAGTAAATCTCTACTTTAAGCTTTTGTGGTATATGTTCCTTAGTCTTTATTATTTTACACCCTTATGTGCAGTGTAAATGGTATGGAATGACATCTAAATCAATATTAAATAGATATACATAAATAAATGAATACAGCTATGAAATAAACCCTGAAATAAATAAATAAGGTAATAAATTTAGAAATATATATGTAAATGTAAAACATATAAGTGAGTCAATAAATCAACAAATAGCTATATACATTTCTAAATGAATAAGTAAATAAACAAATAGCCTGACATTTGTATTTATTTCAGGGGACTTGTATTTTATTTTTCCACAGTTATTATTTCTGGTGCTGTTGCTTTGGTCTGAATCTGTGAGATGATCACGCCCCTCATTTGAATATAACATAGAAATAAAAAGCTGGGAAATAAATGCAGCGTTAGGAAATAATCGTCTCCATAAATAAATAAATGTGGAATTATAAAAGTCCCCTGAAATAAATAAAAGAGCTACTTATTTATTTATTCATTTATATAACTTATATTTATATTTACATTTATTTATATATTTCTACATACATATACATTCATATTTCTACTAATTTATTTATTTCAGGATTTATTTCATAGCTGTATTTATTTATTTATTTATTCAATATTGATTTAGATGGCATTCTATCAAATGGAGCCATTAAAAGCCTAAACAACATGGACACACTCTTTTATTGGTGAAGCAGACTTTTAGCACTAATATGAAAGGGCAGAGGCAGGAGGGTGTAAATCAACAGAAAATAGGACAACACACAGTGAAGTATACATGCACTGGGGCTGAATGATTCTTTGTTTTTACTTAATCATGAGTTATAATATATATTTAGATATATATTTAGTTTGATTTAAAAACTAATTTTGTGTTTCTCTGCCTGACAGTGTTGAACTTCAGCCAACAACAGACTTGTCTGCTCCAGTTTTTCCATTCAAACCAATTGTTTTCTGTAGAGTTTCATTCGTCTCAAATGGATATGACACAACTGGAGGCTATTTCATGGCTTACTTGCTGCCAGAGATATTTCATGTTAGACTTCGTATAAATACCAAGTGTAAAATGAAATAAAGGCTTTTGCAGTGTAATATTGCTGATAAGATTCAACAGTGGAATAGATGTCAGGTGATTGTGCACACATGCGATTAATCCTTGCAAGCAGCTCCATGCTTTGCTTTTAGTTGGAGTGAGTCTTCGATAACTGTCTTACTGCTCAGTGTTGAAGGTTTTTACGTCTATCTTTCCTCTTTGATAAATACAGGCTTTGTTATAGAGAGTTATATAATAAAAGCATCGTCTAGGAGGGAGAGGTGATCTGAGGCTGAGGAGGCAGAGAGAGGGAGACGGAGCAGGTGTCATCATGAAAGCACTGACAGATCAATGAGGGAAGAAATGCTGCTGTAGGTCAAAGACAGACTGTCTGGCACTTGCCGCTGTCTGGCTGGAGGTTCGATCAACAAATTTACTGATGCGGCTGTCGATGTGTGCAGTGGACACGTCCTTGAACAAAATGTGCACGGCTTGTCTGCAGTTATACAGAGTGACTCTGGGTAAGAGCTTTGTGAATACTGTGAGATGTGAAGTCTAAGTTTTGTTTCCTTATCCTATATTCCGCTTATATATATCTGCTTGCGACCACATTAAGACCACAAGAGGGTAGCAGTAGGCACGGATATGATGAAGCTAAGGGCACTTTAAAATCAGCATGTATGTATGTTTTGGCTTGTTACCAACAGGTAAGATTATTTTCATTTTGTAACCAAAGACATCATTTCCCACAGTAAAATAACTTGTTTGACTTTCCCATTGACCCTTTTCTTATATTGTAATGTCAGGTCTTTGTAGTGCAGTGAGTTTATATCAAACAGATAGATAGATAGATAGATAGATAGATAGATAGATAGATAGATAGATAGATAGATAGATAGAATTGCAACTCCTCACCCAGAGACACATACAAGCTGAGAATCTGCAGAGATGACAGGTCTGCCTCAGAGACACTGACCTGGGGTCAGGTAACCAAACATGGTGCCACATGGTGCAAATGATGGCATGATCATATTTGAAAAGACTGATTTCTTTGTCCTATGATCAATCAAACCAGTTTTTGTTGTAGGACAACACTGTCAAAATGGAAACTTTAATTGATCATGATTTTAAATTTCATTCACACTTTGACACAGTAAAGTAACCAGATATTTAACCAAGGATTTCACCCCCACCATGAGGTAAATAAATTATTCCAATTATTTTAATTGACTAGAATTTAAATGACTAAATTTACTTAAAATTGACTAAAATTACTCTTTATCTATAAAACAGGAATTTTCTGTCTGTATAGGATCCAGCTCATACCTGCATAATACAACAACTAATCTGTTTAAACTTCATTTGATCAGACTGTCCCTGGTGTTATTTACAGTAAAAGTGTTGACTGACATTTAGCAGGATTTTAACCACCATATATTAATCCTGTTTCATGGCAGGCAGTGATGAGCAGCAGGCCTGCTCTTGCGGAGTGTGATCAGCATTCAGCGTTGTGTTAGCATGCAGGCTCTGTCCTCCAGAGCCACACCACCCTCTCTGGCTCTCTGCTATAAACAGGCCCTTGTGCTCCCAGCAGGCTCCTCCTGTTTCATTTACATCTTAAGCATTTAGCTGATGCTTCATCCAGAGCAGCTTAGCGAGAGTAAGCAGCAGGAGTTCAGCTTCTGGTTCAAGGACACTTCACACAGGACATGGCTGCTACACAACTAAAGCCACAACTTTCCATTTAAAAGATAGTGTTTTTAATGTTGGGGCCAACTGGCTGCCTCAGGCGAAGCTGTGTAATGTTTTGGTGGTACCACTTTAAAAAGGATGTGATTAAACTATTCATAAGCCAAGGTGGGCTTCACAATCGGCCAGCACAGTAGCTGCAGAGGCGCAAGCTTATTTGAAATCCACAAAACAGAGTCAAAATCATCAAAAAAGTTAGCAGCAAAATAAAAATAAAAAAAACATTTTAATAAAAAAATAAATAATAATAAATGTTGGTATAATAAATTATGTTAATACCTATAAAACCTAAAATAACACAAGGACAGTTTGATCTACTGAGTGCAACAAAAAAATGAGGTGCATAAAACTGAAAACATAAAACAAATTACATAAAATGTTTCAATTTGACCATTTAACATAATCAAACTGTACATAATTCATCAAGATTTCAAAAACTGCAAGTCTGTCCTTAGAAACAGTAACCATGCAGAAACCAGGAAACCAGTTGTTTATTGGAAGACAATCGCAGGAGCAAAAACCCAACCGATAACATTGAATTAATCGAATATGACATCATATACATCTCAATACATTAACAATACTGACCTTAAAGGCCTCAGGCTTTTCCACAATCTATACACTTGTGCATTTTTCCATTCCTGATTCACTCCTCCTCTAACCGTCTGCAGTTTCTTCCTCTGCGTCCAAAAAAGTGCTCTGTTAGTTTTGGCCGTATGCAGCAGTTATGGCACTCAGCAGGTAACAGAATAAATCAACTGAGCTCAACTAAACCTTGTCCCCATGTGCATACAGTACTTACAATCATGCTACAACATGTACTGCATTTTGGTGCTACAGAATGCTTGAAGTAAAAATGACAATAAAAGACAAATGCATCCACGACATATAAAACCATGATTTTGCCCTGTAGCCCTCGACGATGTGATTTTTGAGGTGAAACTGCAAAAACATAGGCCCCGATACACCAAGTAATACACTGTTTATGCTTTTTTTTTTCTTCAAATCATGAATATTTACAGGATCTAGACTTCTGTAAGAAGGAAATAAAAATCACTTT
This sequence comes from Seriola dumerili, assembly GCF_002260705.1. Classification (NCBI taxonomy): domain Eukaryota; kingdom Metazoa; phylum Chordata; class Actinopteri; order Carangiformes; family Carangidae; genus Seriola; species Seriola dumerili. The sequence continues at coordinate 567,776 of NW_019174291.1, forward strand.
TTGGGCATTAATGTTTAATTCACTGATAAATTGATGCCTGTCATAAATGGCACTCTTTCATTTTAAGCTAAAAAGTTGAACCACTGATGAAGCCTAACACAAACTACCAATGTATTCTGGTCAGTGCATATTACTGAAAATTTAATTCCAGGTGTTTTATTCTTTTATACATCTTGAAAGACATAATATCATAATACCGAATGAAGTAATCAGAGACATTTTGATGATGAAGATAGACGCCCCCCCCCCCCACATAAGACAGAACACAGTTGTGGCTGATCAATTCTCCATCCTTAAACAACATGGCAGAGAAGTGGCACGTACAGGAGTTATGGCAACTTCACATGGAGAGTTTGTCAAAATTCAGATGGAGAAATAGTCCTCATGCGAAACTTGCATCATTTTCAATGTTCAGTTTGTAAAAAAAAAAAAAAAACTTGTATCACTGAGATGCTCACAGCTCGTATCTCTTTTAAACCTTCTCCGTCTTTTCTTGAGAAGACGGGGAGCCTCTGCCTCACCAGCTGCGGCTCGGCCAAGCTGTAGGTTCAGTCGGCAGCTCTTGCAAATGGCCACTGGTGTCATTGGTCCCAGTGAAATTGGCCATTCCACTACTGCTTCATGGTGTTCTTGATGGTCCACCTCTGCCCGGAGCAGGGCTGCAGGACCAGCAGGTGACCGAAGTAAACGTTAGCCGGCACCACCTCCAGACAGCGCCCCGTGGCACGGTTAATGATGGATTCGTTCTGTGGGGCGGGAGGAGAGATGGCGTGCTGGTTTGAACAAGGTTTTACAGATGGCCTGTGTGTCACATGTGACAAGAGCCAGGCCTGATGTGGACAGATGTTTCTCATGTACTCCTCTCAGGTAATCGTATTAATTACAGTGTTGTGATCCTTAATAATAAAGACAAAACCATGTTGCTTCAAAAGTGGACCCACATATCACTAGAACCAATGTGTATCTAACATGTTACTCTGTTATGTAATTGTACATTAATTTCAATTCATTAATAACACTATTAACATAAACAGGACCACTGCAGGAAACATCACCTGCTCCTACTTTTCATGCTGTGTGACACAGGACCCATGGGGCAGAGGGTCTGCTGTGATATCTGTGTGAGCTCTTCTTCCAGAACAAACACAGCTAAAAGCTTTGACTTTTAAACGTCCATACTTTACAGTTTTCTGCTGTTTTATCTGAAGTGTTGATCCATAAGAAGATATATTTGTGGTTTTAAGAACCAAAAACCATCTCAGTGTGGTTTTACATCTCCTCTCTCAGGCTTGTCTCTGGAGCTCTAGTAACAACAGGTCAGTGAGCCAATCAGAAGAGAGGAGGCTCTGAGCCTCTCTTCTGATTGGCTGACTGTTTTCTAGGTGATCTAATAAAAAATATAGCAGATTTCAGGAAAACACTCAGAGAAATCAAATCCTGCAAGGTTGTATGGTGTGTCCAGGTGGGCGGGGCTTGGGGAATGGCTGAGGGCAGTGACTGCTTTGTTGTGACATCACAAAGTTACAGAAGTCCTGACAGCTTGTTTTAAAGCTCAGTGTCTGAATACAGGCTGTGTGCATTTCTCTGTGGACTGAGCGCTTTGATACTTTCACAGTATTAATATAGAACCTAGACCTGCTTTATAATCAAACAACAAAATGGGACCTTTAAGCTTTTAAGGTTATTCAGTTGGAACAGAAGGAGTGATGGAAAAATGATTTGCCGCAGGTTTTTGTTTAGAGTAAAGAAACAGAAAATAAATGCCAAGGCGAGGGTGCCTGTCTACTTGGAAATGAGCTCGTTAGTTTCGGGTAATTACAGCATAAACAAATGAGAAATGACTTTGACAGTTGGTGTTTAAAATGGCCACACATAGAAAATCGGTTAAACACAATATTTATATACATTTTGATGGAAATTTTTTTACATCTCTTTAAAAAGTCCAACCTTATTTAAGTCCACTTACACACTCTCTCTCCTCTGTGCTTTTCTCTAACATTCACATCAGGGGTCACATTACTTAGAACCAGTTCTACTTTTCTTAAACAAACACACAAAGACAACTGTTTTCTTTCTCCTCCTTACCTGAGAGAAATGCCATGTCTTCTGCTTCACGTTGGTCACTTTGTCACAGTTAAGGAGCTGAGGAAAGCTGCTGATCTGATCGTCCACCACGCAGCGAGTGTCCTCCCCGGTGCTGCCCAGGGGGCCCAGGAACAGCTGACCCTCTTTGGTGTAACGTCCTAACTGAGGGGAAAACACACAGACGGCAAACATACAACAGTCTGAACCGGATCACACACGTGGAAGTCCTCTGATTTTCAAACGCCAAAAAGGTGATACACATTTTTATAAGCTGATGTGAATTTCAAAAGCATTTTGGTGAAATAATGTGACAAACATGCAGTAACTAACTTGCAGTAATGGCCTGAGCTAAAGAAACACATGGGTGAATACTGTGATCTTGAAATCATGTTTTTCTCAGCCCATCTAATTAAAATACGACAGATTGTTCGAATTCATTGCTCACTCTAAAAGGCTGCAAGTTATTAGTCGAGCAGCAGTTTGCTGAAAAATTGCTCCTCGTGTAATAACTTTCAGCCGATTGTCTTCAGAATCAATACGCTCGTGAGTCCACTCTTTGTTCTTATCAGTCTAAACTCCAGTGTTGCTTAAACAAAAAGTCCCAGCCCAGTGAGATCCAAAAGATTACAGTGATCCCAGTGTTTTCTGGTATGAAAACACAGGAAGAGACAAAATAAAACTCAAGAGCAACATGACAAAACTTGCATGTGAATGGTGAGACAGACTCTGCTCACAAGCCTGTGTGCCACTAACCTCTTGAACTATTGTTTTTGACAGAGGGTTTCTTTTCTTTTACCTTTTACTTCCTGAAGTCCTAAACTCTCTTTCTGTCAATATTCTAAGACACAGGTAAACACAGCAGTGAAAGGCAACAGCTTTAGAGAACTAACAGATTTTGGTCTTTCTTCATTCTCTTTTAAGACTTTGTATTATTCTGGAAATAATTTCTAACTTCTTGGGAATATAATTCTCACGTATTTACGCTCTACTGCCCTTTAGGTAAAAATCTAAAATACAAGCAGCAGCTGAGTGATTGTGGACGGCAGTATTACGCCTTGCAGCGCACAGCCTGCTGGAAATCCATTAGAAGAAGAGGAAAGCACTTAATGATTTTAACAAAGCTAAATCAATGATTATTTCTGTTAGCATTCAACAGCTATTGTATATATATATATACATATGAAGGAGGTGCTGCAGGTATATTCTGTGCTTGTCCCTGGAGGCCACTGTGGGGTGCAGTTACCTGCAGGAAGTGTTAGTGAGAAACAGCTGCAGTGATTAAAATGTTTGTTTTGTCAGTTGAAAACTGAAAAATTCGCTTTTCTTTTGTAGAAAAGCTGACATTTTGTTGCACTTACTACCAGAATTTAAGTTATATTATATGTTAGCTTTTAGCATTTTACTACTAGAGCCAAGACCTGCCTCCCTGAAGCACCTGTTCACCACTGCCAGCTAAAACGAGATGCCCCGCAGGCCGAAGGGCTGAGGAGCTGACATCAGCCGACTCAGGACTTCAGCGCAAAAAGTGCAACATGTTAAAATTTTTGATCCTGACAGCAGAACTTGCTCCTAAGAGGGTTTCAGCTGAGCCTGTGTGAGAAACACGGCTGTAAATCATGTTACTGGTGAAACACACTAATGAGTTGTTTGTGTTTTCAAGAAGGAAGCAAAGATAAAGGGGAGAGAAGCACTCTGTGGAACATTTTGTTGAGTCTGTGGTGTCCATGTTGTACCTGAGGACCCCATCCGTGACACGGATGCAGGGTGGCCGTGTGGTTCTCCTTCATGCCCTGATCCATACACAGGTGGCTCACCTTAGAGTTACGAATCTGAAATCACAAAGTGTCTCTGACAGTCACACTCAATTTCACTTTGTACAAACTATCCTAATGTCCTAATATATATATATATACACACTGAACGTTTTCTAGCTGACTTTTTGTTTTTGGGTTGAGATATTTTTCATGAACCCCTCAGGGTTTATTTGTCACGCCCATCTCTCACTCATCTGTTTTCAGCTTAGATGCACGAGTCTTACTCCTTCATGTCAGCTTGGCTGCTGACTCACCTCTCCATAGAACAGTGTGTTGTTGTACCTCCTCATCTCTGGGTAAACATTGTCGAGGTACCACTCAAAGCTCTTACACTGCAGACTCTTCCTCAGGGCAACTCTCTGAGAGACGTCTCCATAATCAATACCGTGATTCTGTATGAGCACAAGAAGTCATTAAGGGAAATCTTTGCTTTACAGAGATCCTTTATCAACATTAATTCCTTAAATAACGATCCTGAAAATGAACACAAATGCCCATTTTGCCACTGACATAACACAGTAACGATTCAACCAAAAGTTTGTACATTTGTTGTTAAAATCAGCTGATGTAGAAAATGATCTGCTGTGCAGGAAGGGCTGTATATAACAGGACCAGTGGTTTATGTGCAATAAACAAAAGAAGAGCATAGTAGTTAGCACCACCACCCAACATAATAACATTTGCTGTATAAGCAGGACTAACAACATCATATTTGTAGGAGTTGTTGCCCGCTCTCACCTCCATGGGGATGTTCCAGGCCAGGTAGACATTGGATTTGTACTCATCCATCCAGACCTCAGCCACGCGCAGAGCGTTACGCCGTGTGTGGAAAGCTATGTTACTGTGGTAGGGTTTCTTAATCCGCGCGATGTGAGCCACCCTGGAACAAGGCAGCACCTCCATACTGCCTCCACACAGCCACACCTGCAGGTAGACAGTGTAACAGAATAGAGGAATTAAATTAAAGCTGCATTCATGCATTTTCTTGGCCACTAGGGGGAAGAAGAGCAACATTAATGTTTATTTAAAGTTGTTTTTCTGGTCACTAATATTCAGTCTTGTAACTCTGGTTTGGTCTCCACCAACTCATTAGGAAAATGTCTCACTCTTTAGATCTTTCACCATCCAGCCCCTTTCTTTCTCTGCCATTTGGCGGTGTGCAGGTCAGGTACAATGGTTTATCAGACCTTCCAACTGGAAACAGCTGCCTGAGCTGAACCATGCAGAAATGTATCATAAACCCAAACACAGAGCCAAAAGGTGCCTAAATATCAGTAAATCAGGTTTAACATAGCTGACCTGATGAATCCAGTAAATGAATCTGACCTTGTGAAGTTCTGAGAACCAAACTTTGTGAGTACAGATGATACATAGTATCAGTGTACATACATAGTGCTAATGATCAACCGTGTGCGGTATCTTTTGGTAGAGTCAGAGCTCATGATCTGACAAACCAGTCTGAGATTCTCCTGGAGATCTTTTCTTTTGTCTTTGCAAAAACAACAAAATAACCCTGTAGAACAACAACAAACTCTCCAGTCCCTCAAAATGTACACTTCCTTCCCTACTCTCTGTGACCTATTTATCTCCATTGCCCTGCTGTGAGCCGCACACACAGGACTGGTCCTCCAGGACTCTTAATGGGGCCTCATTTATCAGCGGTGCCAGCTGCGATGGCCACTGCTCCACTTAAACCTACAGGGGCAAAGAGGGAGCAGGAAGGAGAGGAAACTGGGTGACACACAAACCCTGATGCCCAGTTCGATGTTCTCCCCTCCGTAAACGTCCATGCCAGAGTCGAGCAGGCCGAGCTCCCCGAAGTAATCACGGTTGGCCACGAAGGAGCAGCCAATCATGGCGGGAGTCCTGCAATGAGGAATAATATGAAGTGTGAAATTGTGAGCCTCTGCACATGCACACGTGGTGTGTGTGGATTTGTAAATGTAAAGCAGAATCTTTGTTTGTTTGTGTGTGTGTGTGAATGTGGTTTTGTATGTATGCATGCAGATGTGCCTGGATTTGAATGTTTCTGTGCATGTTTAAGTGTCACTTATTGTTTGTATTTTCATTTCTGGGTTTAAACAAAAATCTGTTGATTTGTCAGTGTTTATTTTTCATTTCAAAAGATTTATGAAAATCAGATTTAACAACTCTTCTGGTGACATCAGAATATAAAAATCCAATTTGCAGGACAAACACTGCACTTTGAGTGTTTGTTTTTTTTTTCTAATTACTTTGAGGCAGCAGCAGCTCATTTGTTGTTTTTCCTCACTCACTCTAAGTAAGTAAGCACCCTTGCAAGTATGAGAGCAAACTAATCTATAGACTACGTCCTTTGTTGCTTCATATAAGTGCGCATTTTTATAGGTGAAGTTGGCTTGCCTGATGGGAGCGGACATGTCGCCCTCGTCCCACCACTGTTTGGGCGGGTTGATGTACATGCACCACAGCTCCCAGTTGTAGCCATGGCCCGAGTTCTCGTAGCGCTCCACCTCGAACGTGTCGTGCTTGATGTTGTCGATGGAGGGCAAAATGATCCTCTTGTGGTCCTCTTTTATTCTGGCCAGAACCGGCTCAGCCCTAACAAAAGCAGAAACACGCACACGCACACAGGTACACACTTTTTAGAGACACACACTAAAAACACAGACAGCTCCTCTGAAGATCTCCTCTCTCTCACCCACTTCAGTCAGTTACAAAGTCCCTCAAGTTTTACCAACTTTATTACTAATTCTATTTGATTCAGCTCAGTGCGGCTCTGGAGGGCATGTGTCTATTTATGCTGAGCGAACTGGGTTGTGTACATACTCATAAGTACACACTGAGCTGGAGAACGAATAGCAGACCTACAAAAAAAAAAGGTGTCAGCGGGGTGTGGCGAAATGTTGGAAGCGTTCAAGTGTTTACATCTCAGCCAAATCAGTTTCATCCTTTAAATGATTCTTCAGTTTTCCTTCCATGACCGGACTTCCCAGCATTGTCCCACTTTATTGCTGGCTTTATGTTTTGCTAGTTATCTAATGATGTCTGTGGTATGTCCTATAGTATCTTTTAATCCTGATTCTACACACTCTACCCTGCTCCCTCTCTCCTTATCTGAAAACTTCTCAGGTGTGAAATTGCTTTTCGTGTGTGTTCGTTTTCTGCTGCCTCTGCTATCCTTTGTCCTCTCATTCAATGCATCTGTAAAGCCCCTTGCAAACTGTCTTTTAACAGTGATACATAAAGTCTATTATTGTTATTGCTGTTATTGCGATTTGTAATCCAGCAGGTCTCACACCATTAAGTTTGAAGAAGATGTTTTTCAGAGGATCTGTTCCAACTACGTCATTTTGAAAGAGTAGGTGTCAATCGTAATCCCATTCAGATTCCAGACTTACTCACCAGGATGGTGTGAACTCCACGTGGGCGTCAAAAAATCCTGTCACCTCGGCAGTGGCCACCTTCCAGCCCTCGATTCTGGCCCGGATCAGTCCCTCTCTCTTCTGGTTCCTGACGATCTTCACCAGGCCGGGGTAGCGCTTGTTGACATACTCCTCCAGAGGTCCCTTCAGCTGCTCTGCAGTCCGTAAAAATAAAGGAAACACACCAAACAAAACAACAGGCTAAAGATGGTTAGAGAGAGAGTCCTTAAATCTGAGATCACAGCATCATCCTTCCTGCTGACGAGTCCTGGAACCACAGAGTGAAGCCCTGTAGTAGTTGATCCTGACCTTTGAACTCCTAAATAAGAGGATAAAAGAAAAGCTTGTTTCTCTACAGCACTCAAAAATATCACATTTTATGTTTCTGCCTGTCGTCAGAAAGAGCCAACCAAACCTACATTATCTGACAGTGTTGCCATTTCAAAATTTCA
>NW_019174291.1:577096-577287 GCF_002260705.1 Seriola dumerili
ATATATATATATATATATATATATATCATTAATTCTATATATGTTGTGACCATATATGTTAACAATATATAATGTATATATGAAAGTTTATCAAAATAACTAATTTCTCATTAATTTCTGATTCATTTTAAACATGTCATATATCTTAACAGTAAATATTGATTTGATATATATGCAAGTTCATATAAACA
>NW_019174291.1:577312-674462 GCF_002260705.1 Seriola dumerili
GCTGAGCCACTGTAAGTAGTTTGATTCTCTGAACCCCATTGAACTCCTAAATAAAGGATAAAAGAATAAGCTGTTTCTCCTACCAGCTACTCAAATATCACATTTTAGTTCTGGCTGTCGTCAAGAAAGAGCCAACCAACCTACATTATCTGACAAGTGTTTGCCATTTCAAAATTTCACAAAAGGCATTTACAATTTTGTAAATCTACACACTTATCCCAACTTTACTTCTCTGAATATCCTGACCTAACCATATGTATATCGCTCCTAAAGAGCTTGGCTGAAGTGGCTGACTTAACTGTATCTCTATGACTGGAGACATGTTGCACACTTGGACACAACAAAAGGGCTTCCAGACAATGGTTTAGTTTAAAATTAATTTCCTTTACTGTTCTTTCCTTCTTTCTGGAAATGCAGAAAACAACGGCACATCCAGCCTAAACGTGGGACTGCACACTGCAAGGCTGTCTGCCTGGCTGGTAATCATGTGATGACTGTGTAATATTCTGTCAACACTCAACAAACAGGTGGCTCGCAACGACTGATTTCCCTATTAGCTAAGTGAAGCAGTTCTTCTAAAACGAACCTTCTCTCAATTTATCCTGCAAACTCCGATATAAATCTTCATTTCTGCATTAGCTCCATAGTTCATTACTCTTTACACTCACTATACATCAAGTTTCTACTTTAATACATCTTTCTACTTGCTGTTGCTGCACCTTGGAAATAACAAAAACACAAGCAATATTGACCTATTACCTGGCGCCAAAGAAAATTAAAGTTAACAATATTAAACTATGTGTATATATTTAGAAAATGAATCAACTGAATACTGAAATGATAAATCAGATAAAATGATTTTTTGTAATTACACGCAAGGTGAAGAACTTGAGGCATTATGAGACTTGACCGTGCGTATGCATGCCAAACTACTGTCAACTCTACATCACCCAGGACTGACGCACACACATATCAACAACCTCACAAAAGCCTCCACCAAAGCCACACAATGATTGAGTTTTTTGATAAAATAATGACACACCCGAGAAACAGAGAGAACGAGCGGTCTTGTGTTCTCAGCTCTGTTCCTCTGTGTTGCTGTTTTGAGGCTCCAACAAGGAACTCCAACACACCAAAAGGGAAAGTGCTGTGGGCTTCTGAGCGCCAACGGGTCTGCTTCCACCTTTGATTTCTCGTCAATCAACCTCATCAGCCTTTCCCGCCTGGACCCAAACACTCACAACCGTCTTCCTCTGCATCACAAACACACACACGCTTCAAAATTCCCTCAAACAAAAACACATCTCTCATGCCTCTCGTGTGTTTTCTATTTCTCTCTGTCTGCCTATTCACTCACACACAACACACACACACCCTTGGATACAAACTCATTCCCCATGCTGTGTCTCTTCTCTTTCTCTCTCTCTTCTCCTGCCGACACACACACACACCACACACACACACACACACACCATCACACACCACACACACACACACACACCAACATCACACTGTGTACACACAGCTGTGGTACAACGTGAGCCATGAGCTGGGGCAGCTCACGAAGACAGTGAGAGTGGTGAGTGTTATTGTTTTGCCTCCTGCCTCTGCAATCTCTTCCCCTCTGTGATGGATAGATGGCTCTTTCAGCCAATCATGTCAGTGTCAGTGGGAGACACTGCTGGCTTGTGTCTATGCCACAGAACACTTTTTAAAGGATAATGGCTGCACGATCCGTCTAAGTTTTTGTCTTGCCAACAAATTTAATGAAAAAACCAAAACCAATAATGAACTTGCTTATACGAACCCATACAGAAATGTAATATATGACATATATGTCCCTAGAGAGTGATGTCATATATTTCACCTACAAGGGGATGTTATTATCATAATATATATATATATATATAGTTTAAATATAAGTTTATAACATATATGACATACCCATAGTAAAATTTGCATATGTACATATATTAAGATATATATATATGATATCGATAATACTTATATAAGAGTTATATATATGCCTAGTACTAAGCATGGAAGTGTGTGATATTAGACTGCCAGGTATATGATGACCGCACGTTTCATTTCATTCTTACCTTTATTGTATGTGACCATCATGTTGTGATGTTTAACAACTCACTAGCCTGCTTATATTGTATCGTAGTTTACTCGAACCTCAGTTATCAAAATAGACTAATCTTCCTCATTAATTTCTAATTCATATTTAAACATGTCATTGATGAGTCTTAGACAGTAATAATATTGATTTGGATATCATGATTGACAGAGTTCATATAAACAACATACCTATAAACATTCTATATGTTTATAGATGTTTTTCTTATTCATTTTAAACATGTCTCTTCCCATTCTGGAAAGTAAGTGTCTTTTGGACCCTACTGTTTATAACATCAACATATGTTGACAGGCTTTGGGATGGATATATATTTATGTAACATATGTCTACAATATAAGCATGCATACATAACATACAGTACATTTGTATGTGCTAGACAGATATTTCAATATATGAACTAGTTATAATTTCTAATAGGTTTCATAAATACTTTTTACACGTTTTTATTGTATGTACATATATTTTTTTTCTGGAAATTAAATGAATGAACATATTACATTTCCGTATGGGAAGTACTGTTTGTGCAGTCAAAGCCTGCTGATACAGCTACTTCTCTGTAAACCTTCTCCAGAGACTATAAAAACGCATAAATGAGTCATACCATTGCACTGTATTGCATTATCAAACTAAAACTAAGCGCATCTGCAAGGTCACTAATAATCCTCCTTCTGACCAACATTAGTAGGTTAACGTTGAACCAGGAGACGAGTCTGTAAAATGTGAAGGATGTTTGCGTTTCTTGCCCGTTTAGACTTATTTTTAGGCACGTTACCACACACCCAGATCTCAGCAATCAATTCGGTGAGTTCAATGTAATTGAACCAGATGTATGTGTGTGTTGTAATAAACCTGAATCCTGATTCCTTTAAGGGTGTCTGAAACTAGTCCCCAACAAATGCACTGTTTTACTATTCACTAAATCCCGCTTGAGTATGATTTGCTTTTATGAAATTATTTATCCTTTCTAGAAAATGAAACGATGTATTTATGACATGTTTTTAAAGATTTATGTCGTCAGTAGAAAACCAATCATATTTGGGCTGAGTAGCACAGTAGTGAAGTCGGTAAATGTTGAGTGACACACTAACACATTGTTGGTTTTGGTCTCTTCGTGGGATTTGTTGACAATAAGAGAAATCGGATATTAATGGGCTTATCCTTTAAAGCCCCAGCTATTTCATCTCTCTTCCTGTTTCCTCGTTATTCGTCTTCACTTTCCGTTGTGTTAGATTGCGCCTTCTCTTTCTCTTCCGGATATCCATTGCCTCGTACGCTCTCTCTCCTCCTGTCTGTCCGACCTCATTAATCTTAGAGCCTCTCTGTCTCTCGTCCGTGCCCTCTCTCTCTCCGCCACTTTCTCTAATAGCCTGGTTTTCTCTCTCAGATGCCTCTTCATCTCTCTTTCTCTCTTCTTCCTCCTCTCTCCTTTTGACTTTGCTTATTTTCAAAACGTTTGGTTCCCTCCACTCCTTTACCTGCCTTTCTTTCCTTTAGTATCATCCCCTCTTTTCTAATTTCTCCCCAACACAAACGCCCCTTGCTTTTTATTTCTCTCATACCTCCTCTCTCCTTTTTGCTCTGCCTGGTCTTATCTCCTTCCCCTCCTGTCATCACTCTCTCTCTCTCTCTCTCTCTCTGTCCCTTCACCTCACACAGCCCGACTTGGCAGCCCTGCCCAATAAATAAGACGGGGACATCTCTCCTGTGGCATCCAATTGTGGCACTCCACCTCTATCTGCCCGTCTGCCCTGAGAAAATTCAGCACCTCATAAGTCACCTCAGCAAATGCTGCTCCTCAAAAGCAATGACCACGGCTTTTGTCAAGGAGACGCTCGTCACCTTGTCGTGCCAACGAAGCACCGTTGCAAGTCTGATGCCTCTTGTCACATTAGCAACACAATGTAACCAGCATGTTCATAAGTAACACATGTGCAACAAGTATGAACACAGGCTTTGTGTTGTGTTTGGGATGCGCAGCATGTTGTTATGCTACACTTTGTATGCGAGAGTTGAGAGACAAATTATGCAAATATTTCTTTAATATGGAAAAGAGTTGGGATGCTGCTTACGTACTTATGTTACATGTGGTAATGATGACAGATCTGCAGGAGTCTATATGTTCAGAGGATCTTTTCTGTCGTACAGATCATAACTTTTGTTAGTTGTCCATATTCTGGGGAATATTCGCTTTCTGGCAGAGGGATGGATGACGAGATTGATACCACGCTCATATCTGTCCGTTAAATATCGGATAAGAAGTGCAACTTCCAGGAGTCTATACTGGTTGCTTGGCAACTACTTAGAGTCAATAAATAATCTGACACAGAAAAATGGCAAATTGATGCTTTTACACTTCAGTTTTTGTACACAACAAAGATATAAGTTTGCTTTAGAAGTGCTGCTGGGTGGATTTTGCTACCATTGGACAGAGCCAGGGGTTTCTCCCTGTTTCCAGTCTTTGTGCCAAGCTAAGCTAACCGCCTGCTGGCCACTGCTTCCTATTGACTGTACACACATGAGAGCGGGATCAATCTTCTCATCCAACTCTTGGCAAGACAGCAAATAACAGTGTTTCCCAAAATGTCAAACTACTCCTTTAAGGTCACCATTTCATTACAGCATCTGTTACATTTTGCTGATGTCATAAATCTTTGCTTGCAGAAAAATTAAACAATCCAGATGAAAAATTGGTGCAGTCTATGAGCTGCTTTCAGCCCCTTCATCTCCGTGTCTGTGTGTGCAGTGAGCTTCATACAGCATGGGGATGGACTAAGAGCTGGGTGGTGTACTGAATCAGGTAAGGCCTGATTTTTATGATGTTGTACAGTGCAAAGATTCACGGCCATCTGACGGATACAACATAGTCAGAGAAGAAGAGCTGATGATGGAGAGACGGGATGGTTGGGATGACTGGGAGTTGAGTCTTAGAGAGGTTTACTTGAAGGTGTCGTGGTCCCGGTCAAGGCTCCAGGTGGGTTCCCTTTTTTTTTTTTCCCACTGTTTTCCCCTTTTCTTGTGTATCTTCTTGTCTGTCTGTCTGTCTGTCTGTCTGTCTGTCTGTCTGTCTGTCTCTCTCTGTGTGCTTGTGTATCTCCCTCAGCTCCACTCTACTCCTCCTCCTGCCTGCTGCAGCCAGCACACCTACATTCCATCATCTCATCGGCCCTGCAGTGCTTCAACCCCAGATTTCCAGTCAGTCTTCTTCGTGGTATACGCCGAGGCCTTCTAGTTCATACTTGTTTGCTTCCTTGCGTTTTTGACTTCAGTCCGACTATTGTCTCCCTGTGCCTCAGGATAATTCCCCTGGTGTCCGCCTGCCAGGGCTCGTGTTCCATCCTGCTCTTCTCGGCGGTGGATCCAGCACTCTCAGCGCCTGCCTGCCCCTCTGCCTCCACAGCGGCCCAGCAGCCTCCATCCCAGAACCTCAGCTCCGCCATTCCTCACCTGCCTACCAGTCTTCATCCAACCCAAATCAACCAAGCCGCGCTTCACAGTAAAATCTAGTGGGAGCATTTATGACAGGTATAGCTGGCAGACTATGTGGTTGCTGGCTGTGTCTTTGCACACGTTTTACAGAACAAATGTGATCAAGCCATCTCTGAGCTAAATGTAATAAACAGTATTTCAGCGTGGTAATTTTTTTTTTTACTCAAACAAGTGACACTAGACTTTTGGTTTGTTTGTCACTTGCTTCTTCCGTTATTATAGTGAGAGTTCAGGCTATGTATCAAAGCCAGAGGCATGCTGGGAGCCTTTTTTGATACTCCCGTTTGTCTGTACTCTGTGGGATAAAACTATATTTTACTTGAGATATAGGAAATATTTCATCTCCACTCACCGTCATCGCTGTTGTCATCCACCAAGATGATGTCTTTGAGCAAGTGTGCCGGCGTGTGATTGACAGCTGAGTGGACTGAGCGCAGGATCACGGACAGAGCCTCGTTGACGAAGATGAAGATGAGGGAGATCTGGGGGAGGTCCCTCGGGTAGCTGACCTTTCTGCATCTGCAGAGAGACACGCAAACACACCACAGCAGCTCTAAAATAAAAACCTTTTCATGTGTACCTGTGAAGCGTGCTGCATTCTGGGGCTTTGCACGCTTCACTTGTTCGCCATCATCGCTGTAAAAGACCAAACTGCCTCCACGGAGCCGCTGACACATCTTGTTTGATGAAGCTGAAAGGCCGCAACCACGTGCTGCTTCCTGTTCAACTATAATCGCATGGATTATTTTCCCTCCAAATTGGCCTATTCACAGAGCGTCTGCTGCAGACAGGAGGCCTATTTTTACTGCTGGTTTGTTTAAACCGCTCTGATGAGGAGGAAATGGGCAGGGTGAGGCTTTGGCTCTAAGTTTAGTAAGAGTAAGAGAGAAAACACCTTCCTTGTCTCCTTTTTTTGGTCTTCTTTCCTTTTATCAACAATCTTATTTCCATGGGAAATGAAATGTTAATTATGAGAAATACTATAATTAATCCAGCGATTTTAATGAAAATTCATGAGGTCAGATGATGCTTCTTTGGCAGGAAACAGATGCCAACATAGCTGTAAATAGATTAAACATGAAGAGCAGTGATATTTGCCACCAAATGAAGTTTTTTATTCGACTGTTTCAAGTGATTTGATAGGAAACCCCTGAGGTTTTAGAAACCTAACTTTTCACATGAAGGAGACTCTATATCTTACAAACATAACGATGGTAATTTGTGTGTTAAAAATGTGTTTCAAAACGACACTTATTTCACTTTTTGGGACAGAAGAATAAACAGTTGCAGAAAAAAGGCGCCGCGTTTGAAGAAGCGCCCCAAGTGAAAGCAGGCAGCAGCGCCACAGTGTGAAGGGAGCGTATCAAAAACCCCTCTAGGAGTCTGCAGAGAAACCCACCCGGCAGATACATATCAGAGTGATATAGGGAATACATGTACATAATGTACAAGGCAAGGATTGCCACAGCAATTATGGTAATGAGTAAGAACAGGAGGAGGCACGGATGGTGCAAATCAGGGCAACCAGTAACAGCAGTAGCATGTAGAAGAGAGCAGCATGAATGATTACAAGGTGTGAGAGTGTGAACATTTTCACAGTTCAAGTCACATCCTCATTATTAATCTCACTGTAAGAGTCAGCTCGTCAGCTGAAGCATCATTAGACTTGGACAAAACAATAATATTCCTTAAAAGAGCAAATTTAGAGTACATCCTAAAAGCTACAGTGTTTTTTCTCTTATACTTAGGGTTTAACATTTGATCTTTGTGTCTCTTCATCTCTCGGTCGCTCGCTCTCCCTTTCTCTGATTTCAACACCACCTCTGGCTCTGCAGTGTAAAGGGACCTTCAGCCAAACACAGCAGACTCCTCAGACTCCAGTTTACATGCTGCTGCTAAGCTTGAGGATATCACACCCCAACACGCTTCACACGCCACTTTGATCCCAGCAACATAAAAGACCCCCCGAGTGACAAATGAGAGCAGTGGATTCTGATTCCTCCACCCCACCATCCCCTAAAACACACACACACACACACACATACACAAACACACACAGCTGGTGGCAGCCATGGGTCGAGGGGTTTCTCATAATCACTGACTTTCAAATAGAGGGGCTGTTACTTGCTTAACCAGCGACGTGGGACAGACACGCGCTCTTTCAAGGAGCATTTATGGAGAAAACCTGCAACATGCGTGGAGATACACACTACAATGCACAGAGCTACCTGGAGGAGCAGTGTGTGTGTGTGTGTGTGTGTGTGTGTGTGTGTATGTACAGTTGGACCTCTGTGTCCATGCACACATGCCTGCAGATCAATAGCCAGCCGGATAGTGCAACTTCATCAAATATGAGAGTAAAAGGCAGCGAGAGAGAGAGAGAGAGAGAAAGAGAGAGAGAGATTAAAAGGAACAGGTGAAGTCCCTTAAAAAACTGCAAAAATTGATGCATTGAATGCAGTGAAAAGGGTTACCAAACCAAATTTGTGCAACTCAGCGTGCAAGTTTTGGACTTTTATATAGAAGATGCATGCTCATGCGCTCATCCCAGTGTTTAATGGCAAAAGAGAAAATTTAATAAATATAAAAAAACATCTGTCTATCTATCTATCTATCTATCTATCTATCTATCTATCTATCTGTCTGTCTACCTATCTATCTATATATCTATCTATCTATCTAAACACACAGTATATAGTATACAGTTTATAGCTGGCCTGAGTGAATCAGCAGAGCCATCAGGTTGTAATGGCTGTGTTTTACACTTGTGTGAATGTGCTTGGACGTGACTTGTCCACTGATTGCCACACAGCTGTGAATGATCCAGTTATTGTGAAGCTGAATGAAGCAGCTGATGCCAATCAGCTAATGCAAGTTGGACTTCGGTGCTCCGCATCAGCCATCACTCCGCTCCATTTCAATTACTCATCAGCAACATGTCTATTCATAAAAAGCGTCCTGGTTTGTCTGGTGAATGTACAGAACACACTGTGAACGGTTGAAAACTGTAAGCTGTGCACCTTTAGCACCATAAAAATTAAAACTCCTTTCATCTCCATTGTATTGGGCGGAGGCAGACACCAATTAGACAGAGTTCATCTTGAAACCAGGACTATGTGTGATTAAATACCACTAGGGGAACATTATTCAGCACCAACCTAGAAAGTGAAATTTGAAGTTTCTCCAACTCACTTGCTGGGCCGGTGGTCCGGTATGGTCCGATCCAGAGAGATTCTGTCACTCAGGTAGGCGTTGTAGCCGTACTTCTCCCTCAGGAATTTAGCATCGCTCTCCTCAGCTGGAGACAGCGTGGCAGGGAGGCCGCCTTTCCCCCGACCCCCGAAGCCCTCAATCAGGCCCAGAGATTTGGACAGACCTGGGCGAGGCAAACAAGGGAAAATTACATGTCAGGATCCTTTAGTCTGGCTGAGTCACTCTCCTCTAAGTAACGCACTCTGTGGCTCACAGCTAATAGCCTGCTTCCTCATCCTCATCACAGCGCCAACCTCACATGAATGCACAGTGTGTAGTCAGCAGCTGTCAAAACTGTGAACATGTGACAAATGTTGGCACATATTCACGCAAAACACCCACAGTATACATACATACATTTTAAAATCAGGGATGTGTAAAATAGGCCTGGTCTGGGGCTTCCTGCTCTAAATGAGGTCAGCAGTTCCTGTGTACCCAAGTGATGAAAAACAAGCTTAATGAAATCCTTTGTTTGATGATGAAAGTGAAAAACCTTTCCATTTTAAGGCTGCAAGCTGTTAATGAAGCTTCAAGGCGTTCACTGTTTCAAATTAGGGATAAAATAAGACTCTTCTCAGTGTGACTTGGTGTATTTGTGGGTGGCAGAGTGATTAAAGTGACTATCCTTCAATGTGACAAGCTGTGCTCAAGCCTCCGCGTTGGCAAACATCCTGCTGAAGTGTCCTGAAGGCACTGAATCCCAAAAAGCGTCTGCTCTGTAGTCGACCCTGACCTCTGACCTCTGAGCTCCCCCGGAGGGGAGAAAACATTGCACATAAAGTACCACAGTACTTGAATGGAAATTCAGTCAACTGCAAAAAACATTACTAATGGACAGCAAAGCAGAGTTCAAACTGTGGTCTTTTGTTCATAAATGTTGGATAACCTTGCAGTAAAAAGAGCAGCTTAATCTATCTACATCAGCCATTTAAATAGGCTACAGATTTGACACTTGATTGTCTTAATGCAAATTAATTAACATTTTATTGTTGATCTTGGCTACCTGGCTGCAGAGGCTGGCACAGCTCTGTTCTTGATAGTTGGTGACAGTTTCTTCAAAGGCCAGGGAAGTGGATTTGTAGCACAGTGCATTATCTTGTCAAAGTGAAATAATGTGACAGGTGTCTGCACAGAGTGAGCGGCTCTGTGAGAGCAGTGAGACAATAGACAATATTAAGGGAGCCTCAGTCACTTCTTCCTCACATTTTCAGGTCAGGGCCCCAAGAGAAAGTCAGGGGAAAGTCAGGCAGCATTGACTTTTCCTTCTGTTTCAGATTCCTTAGGGGGAAATCAGGTTGACATGTTATTCCAGTTTAAATGTTACTCTGCACTTTACCGTTTAACTGCCTGTACACCACGTCCTCCAGCGAGCTCAGCCTCTTCAGCAGCACCTCATGGCTGATGCTGGGCCCCTGCCCCGTCCCGTTACCCCGGGGCCTCTTCCCGTCAGCCGGAGCCTCCGGACCGGCGGCTTGGACGCTGCGTGTGTTGCACTTGGCCCAAAAAGTCATGAACCCGGCAACAGCAAGCACGTTCAGCACCAGTAAGACCCTCCATCTTCTGAACACAAAAGCCATTAAAAAGTCACCGACGTCCGGGGCCTCAAGTGGTGGTGATGGTGGTGGTGGTGGTGGCGGGGTGAGAAGGGAGGAGGAGGAGGAGGAGGAGGAGGAGGAGGGGGGTGGCAGTCTCCGGAGAAGCCGTACGTGTCACAGATTCAGGGCTCCCTCGGCTCGCGATGTGCGGAAAGCTGCAGGGATAATTCAGCAACCGGGACCTTAAAAAATAAACAGAAAAGAGCCACAGAGATGTTACTGCAATGTTGAGCCCTTATACTGATCTGGTGTCATAAATCTGCTCTCTTACCATTTGGCACCGGGGTTATTTTAGGTTGCATCCCCCTTCTGAGAAAATTCGGGGCGCCTGGCCATCGGCTTTCATCCGTGTCAGCGCCACTTCTCGCCTGATTTTAAGATCATGCACAGGAGATGTAAAACAAAGACCCCAGCATATGTTGAGCTTGAGGGACAGATACTCTTAAATAATTGAACAGAGAGGAGATTATCAAGTCTGTCTTTTTTTTTTTTTTTTTTCCCTCCTTTGCGTCTAACAGAAGTCGGCAGTGATGCGACTGAGGAGCCCTGCGCGCAGAGGAAAAAAAAAAAAAGAAAAATCCTCGCAGATGCTCAGGGAAAACCTTCTAAACGTTGTCAACCTTCCTGCTCCCTGAAAGCCTGCTCTCACGTCGTCTTCCTCCCCGTCACACGTTGTAATAATCACAGTGAGATTCAGTTGAGGAGGCTGCGCGGATTACGAGCAGACAGCGGCGGTACTAGAGATGCAGCGTCCTCCGGTGAAGGTGGAGAGATGCTCCGGGAACGCAGCGGCAGCAGTAAAGAAAAGACGTCCCGATGCCTCGTTTTCCTTCGCGTTTTCTCTCATTCTGTCAACAGCGTTTTTCCTGTTATTCTGCACGCCCCTCTTGCTTGTTGTGCCCTGTTGTTTCCTCTTGTTCTCCCTATAACGTACACACGGCGCTTCACGAGAGCGCGGGGAAAAACGTGGAGTGGAGCCCGGCGACGTTTCACTCAGCGGCGGGTCAGGGGTGGTGGGTGGGTGGGGATGTGGGTGGGGTGTCTTCTCACTGGCACCCAATTATCTACAATTACAGAACATTAGTACTTCATAGTGGTTCCTGCTGGTGGGCTACTCGGGTCCAGTAGGAATGATAGGATGATTTTTTATTCCATTGGCTAAAATGAATTTCATAGTTAATTTAACTGTTATTCAACCATATCAGTCAGCACAGTGGGATGATATTTCTAACTGACTATGCTGTGCAGAAATGCAATTAACCTTACAAAGCAGGAACAGACATTAACCCAATACTGCATTAAAGGTCCCATATTGTATAAAGTTAGATGTCCATGAATAAAGCAGGTCTAGGTTCTATATTAATACTGTGAAAGTACCAAAGTGCTCAGTCCACAGAGAAATGCACACAGCCTGTATTCAGAAACTGAGCCTTAAAACCAGCCGTCAGGACTTCTTTGTAACTTTGTGATGTCACAACGAAGCAGTCACTGCCCTCAGCCATGCCCCATGCCTGACCCACCTGGACCCACCACCCAACCTTGCAGGATTTGGTTTCTCTGAGTGTTTACCTTAAATCTGCTATATTTTTATTCTGTCACTTAGAAGCCAGCCAATCAGAAGAGAGGCTCAGAGCCTTCTCTCTTCTGATTGGCTCACCGACCTGTTGTTACTAGAGCTCCAGAGAGAAGCCTGAGAGAGGAGATGTAAAACTACATTGAGATGGTTTTTGGTTCTTAAAACCACAAATATATCTTCTCATCAAACTCCCAATAAAACACCCCAAAAGTGAAAAATGTGGGACCCTAAAATCTGTCCTCTGAAATGGTGTTCCTTTGCATATGTAGAATTCTCCTCAGATTCACCTGCAGGGAAAAATTTAACAGATCTATGGCAGCCAGAGGTTTCTCTTTGTCCCCTAAGGGCATGTTACTTTCTCAGTGGTGGCAACACCACAATATAAAAATACTCAATTACAATCTTAATATTTAAGCACAGCATAAAGGTATGAACAGCAAAATATATGTATACTCATTGTGAAGAAGGGAAGTGTTTAAGTATTAATGCATTAAAATGTACGCTGCATTTTAATGCTGTATAACTGCAGGTGCTGCTTAACTAATATACTATGCTGAGTAGTTCCAGATATATGCATAATGTTTTATGTGTCTTTGGACCAAAGGGTTTAGAGGGAATTGGTAAATCGTCTGCTTTAGCAGAGGTTGCTTCTACAAGCTATAAACTTAGTCGTTCTTTCACCAGTGAAGATACATCCTTGTAAACTGAGCTCCCACTGCTCCATTACTGATTGCAATTGGTGATGAAAGGAATTGTTGCAGGAGTTTTCTACAGGCAAAGAGAGGAGTTTTATTCTGTGGCGTCAGAGACAAAAGGAAAATGTGTTGAAATGTGCAATGTGGATTTTGGTTTTTATGTGTCTTTAGTCTGTTCTTCATGTAGGCCCCTGTACTCCATTTTTGAATGTGAAAAGACTTGATGTATAGATCTATAGTGGTAGTATAGGTGTAGTGTTGAACTGATGTGGTAAAACACTTTACAGTACTTCAATTCACAGTTTTTAAAATGTTTGAGTTTGTGTAGAAATGGGTCACCCAGATAGCTGAGATGAATCAAGGAGCTCTGTAACTCTGCAGCTTACTGAGAGACATGCCAGCTCGGATCTGCAGGCAACCCAGGAGGAGAGAGACAGTTTGAGTGTGTGTGTGTGTGTGTGTGTGTGTGTGTGAGAGAGAGAGAGAGAGAGAGAGAGAGAAAGACTGAGAGAAATAGAGGTATAGTGAGATCAAAACCGGTGCTAGATAGTGTGAAAATGAATCAAGAGACAAACAGAAAGAAACATCAAGGAAGAAGAAGAAGAAGAGAGAGTGCATCAGTGAGACGCACACAAGGAGGCAGAGACACAGAGCGGAAAGGGGAAAAGAGTTTTAGAAAAAGCGGGAGTGGAGTGCAGACACTGGGGAGGAATCAAAATTCAAAAGGAGAAAAAATTCCTAAAGCAGTAGAGAGAGACACGCTGAGATGCAGCAGAGTACAAAAGAAAAACGTAAGAGGGGGAGATTACGTGACAGCAGCACAGGATATAACCCAGTAAAAAAGACGTGTAAGAGCAGATTTGACTTGATATTTGTGGAAGGGGTGAACATGATCGTCTCAAGTACTCTTGTCAACCCCCTCAAGCTGCTGTAGAGGAGGTAGTCAAGTGGTGGACAGTTGATGTTTGAAACAGGCGAGCTGAACTAAACTCAAAGGCTGGCTGTGCTCTGCGGACGCAATCAATTTAATGTTTGTGTGTCTGTCAGTGTTTACATTTGCTTTATCTATGCAACCGTCTCGAGTGAGCGAGTGAGCGAGTGTGCACCGCGTTCGTCTGTGAAAAAATGCAGATCCATAGAGGTTCTTACAGAGCAGTTATTATACAACACACACACAAGGTGAAAAAGAGATGAAAATGGAGAGATGGAGGTTCTCAAAAACTGAACTCAGCTAATATTTAAGAACGTTTCAAAGGCAGAGATAGCTAGGCCAATAAACCGGCCAGGTCAATATGTCAGCACATGGTAACTTATTGCAGACATACTGGTATCACTGCATGCTGACCGATAAGTAACAAGTAACTCAAGAACAAAAATGACCAAGTAAGTTTGAGGTAAAGAGCACTTGTTGATATTTCAACTTGCTAGTGCTAATGTCACAAGTAAAAAGAAAAAACTAAGGGATATATGTAGGTTATTTTAATGTAATCTGATTATGTTAAAAATGACTATTCCCAGATAAATATAAATAAATATGAATCTATCAATATTGGCCTCAAAACTCCAGTATTGATCTGGTGATGAAACTGAAACGTGCATTGCTGATGCATGGCACATTACTGAGCTGTATATTTGTACAGCATACTGTACATATTTATTATGGGCTTAATTTTTGGCTCAATTTTTGGCTCAGACAAAAATTTGACTTTCTATTTTATTCTAGTTGATCATTTGTTATTGTATTTTGTTCCCTACCAACTGTTCGTCCTTGAGTATTCACGTCTCCTTTGTTTTATCTGGGCCACATGTCAAAGTGTCAAGAGCAAAATAGACCCAAGTGATCTATGTGTAAGAAAGAAAGATATGTCACTTTAAACAAAATGTCAAACAAATGCAATGTGTTGTGTTGTGTTATCAATCTATATCGAGATATACGGTAAATTCACATATTATTACATATTATTGACACTTGGTCTTTTCATGATCAACGACTGGTTTCCACTAAATCTATATTGAATTGAGGGTCTAAGGACAGTGGGTGTTGTATTCTGTACAGACTATATTGATATTGGACTATATACATAAAACTGACAATCACAAAGAAGAAGGGATTAAATAAACAGAAATAAACAAGTTAGAAGCTTTGAGATGACTAATATTTGTTTTGCACAAAATGGGCTGCAGCTCAATTCTGGGAAAAGAGAGCGAGGGAGAGAGATGAGTCAGAGATATGAGAGAGGAATATCTGATATAAGTATTGAGGCTGATGGACGGATGAAGGAATGGATGTTCAGACTGTAATGCTTTTTTCTTATTCTCTACTGTTTGTGTTCAGTGTTGCAATTTTAGCCACAGAATCCCCACCTTTGCTACTCCTCTGATGACAGATGAGGTGGATAAGATTGTTTAGTGACTCTGAAGGACTGTATACCGCTGCAAAATAAAAACACTTTTCATAAAGCACTCTAAATAACTGCATATTTGTTGCAGTGGCATCTTAAGCAACAAGGTTAATGACTGCTTGTTTTGTCCCACAGTCTGTAATGCAAAATATGATTCATACTTGTCACCTTGAGCCACCTACACATTAAAGACCATTTGTAATAAAATATTAAATTAACATTTTAGCAATGGACCATCATCAAGGACACAAAATGCAAACGTAGGACTCACAGTGAACTAAAAACAACCAGTTTTCTCTGGGTGAAAACTGTAATCAAAGACAACCAATAAACAGAAACAATGGCCTGTGCAACACAGGGTTTACACTTATCTTTTGTAAGTTGTAATAATGATGGTCCAGATCCAGATTCAATGGTGTAAACCCTTTTTTACTGTTGAACCCTGTAAGTTAGGACAACTTGCACCTTTATTGCCGTTATTGGTCCAGGGAGTTTGGTTATTGTGGCTGATTAGAACAGAGCTCTAATCAACCAGAGTAACTGAAAATACCTACGTGGGTGTGCAAGGTCCTTTGATTGTGTAACAGGAAGTTCCATGAAGTTCCGCTACGGCGCGGGGAAGAACAGGCAGAGTGGGGAACAAAGTCGGCAGGATAATTATAAGTGGGAGGGTGAGGGTGGGCTGGGAGTGATGGGAGGCTTTCATGAGATTATCCTATAAATAGTGTGGCAAGTTTCTTTAGTCATCAACGCCAGCATGCAACTCTGGCACACAAGTGATAGAACTGTTCTAAAAATTAGCCCTGGGCTTATACCTCTGCACAAGTTAATACCATTCTCCATGAGACTTTAGGAGTTGCTGAGCAGGATTTGAGTGTGATGAAGTTAATCACTGCACTGTGGGGAGAGAAAAAAGTGATCCAAAACTCTGGCTCTGTCTTTTACTAAAAGCTTGTTTCGTTTATGCTATGGTAAATTTATCGGCCCCATGAGAGTCTATTGTGATCTGAGCTGGCTTTGGCAGAAGCAAAGACAAATTGACCTTCACGTTGGATTGAGTGGAGGGTGTCTTTTTTTTTTTTTCTTTTTTTCTAGGGATCAGTGGGTATGCAGCACATGGCAGCGGGGTGACACGTCTCTGCTAAGCTCAGTCGGAGAGCCGAGGGGTATTTTAGGTCATTCTTTTTTCAGCCCACCTACATGTCCCTGTCTGAAATAAAGCCCTGTCATGGTGTGTTTGGTTGCCAGCGGCTTCAAAGTTACTGTGTTGAAAAGCTGACATTCTAATCAAACATCATAACCTTAACAACTCTGACAAATTGCGGCTCACTGTACAGTTCTCTATAACATGGCCTTTAATGCCCTTTAAGAAGGGGAAAACATTTCTTCTGGGCGCACAGTGGCATATTTCTCTAACTACTGGCAACAGTCAATGACAGGGCTGCACCAGTGTGTTGCAAGTTTTACCGCTTTACTTCCTTGCATCACACTCATTTTGTTCTTGCAGCCATGTCACCTGGCATAGAAGTGACACTCCACTGAGATTGTCACTTCTATTGGTGAACCAGTTGAAATGGTTCACTCTAATGGCAGGTTTCAGTCCATCAGAGGACAACAGCTTCAGATACGGTACGCAGCCAGGACTCAGAGGCTTTCTCAAGGACATATACACAGACCTGATGCCTGTCAGTTGGGCTTCAGCCAGAATCCTCTGGTTGATGGGTGACTCTATTGAGCTTTCTTGCCTCCCTTAATGGTCAACTCAACTCAGCCTCCATGTGTAAACCAGGAAAAGGGCGTTTCTCACAGTTTTGTCTCTAATGCTGAGTGACAGTGTCACAGCAGGCGGAACTCTTCACAGAACCAATTAGTCGGATCTATTTCCAGAAGAGATGTGATTTGAGATGACGAACTGAGATACAACTTCCCTGACTCGCACAGACACAGGAAAAGACATAAAAGCACCAACGTGGCAAGATACACAGCCATGCTAGAGACACACGGAGACTGCAACGGCAGCATCTGCTGTGCGGTGTGTGTCATCCCTGTCCCCGTCCTGTCATCCTTCTGTCATTCTTCAGCTCCTCTTCATGTTCTGCAAGGGCCCTGTGCTCCGCTCAGCTCCCACACGCACCATGCTACGCAAACTGTCAAACCCATCTGATGTTGGAACAGTTACACATCCACCTACTGAGACATTGAGTCCGGATATTTAACACACAACCTTTTCTCCCCTTCTCCCCACTTGAGACGCCACCTCGGAGACTGGGACGTACAGTTTGATCATGTGGGATGGTTTTAGACCCACGAGGGCTGATGTGTGGCTTGTTGCGTTTCTTGGCTCTAATTTAAGTTGTCCTACTTCCCATCATGCCTCAGGGCTTTAGTGGAATCAGAGCCAACAATGTACTTTCTTAGATGTTGCTTTTGTAACTTCATCACTCTCGCATGGGGACGTTTTAGGAAGTTTACAGTAGCATGGTGCTGAGGTTGGTAAAGATTACACATAATTTAAAGAGTCTCCTAAAAAATAGTATACTACTTACAACCCCTTTTAGTGTTAATGTCAGTGATAGTATATGATGAAAGTCAGCCAAGTGTTTACAGGTAGACCACTGCATGGATTGTTCCAGCTTTAAAAAAAAAAAAAAAGGTGCATGAGCAGTAATGTTTGTGCTCAAAAGAACATTTATTACAGATGCGGCATTACACAAGCTTCCTGTGCCCACATGAATCCAGGTGTGCACTTTCTGATGGACATTAAGACAGCATTATAAGACAGCACTATGATAGTAGGCTAATAGTAATGCGTAGTATGACTATTTGACACCATACAGGATTGTGTTTTGATAACCTGATGAACAGCATGGAGGAAGCCACAGCTCAAGTTGAAAAGCATCATGCGGGTTTTGCTGGTATCTAATCAGTTGAACCTATTTTGAAAATACTGTCCAGTTTTGATTTAACATTTCATGGAAAAAAAACAAAACTTTAATTTGCATCCATATAAAACATTTAAATCCCACCTTAATATCTGTCAGAGATTCTATTTGTGAGAAAAGAAAAATTTCATTTTCACAGCTTTTTCTCCACCCAGGCCACAGACAATCAGCTGAAGATCAACAACTATAAACAATAAAGCAAGTTCCATGAACAATTAATGCCACTGTGATACTTTTTATTTAGCACAACAAGATTGTGGTGTCATATCCATGCAAAACAGTTATTCAATACAAAACGATGGCTCTGTGCAGTGTCACTTTCCATGTATTAGGGCATAGGGCCTCCATCACAAGAGCCTGAAAATCATGCCCAATGTTTTTCTTAGCCATACCCGTTTTACAACTTGAAGTGGTGTAACCACGGGAATATTAGAGATATATTAGAAATATCCCTTAACTTTCCCCTTAATTCCCAAATTGGAAGCTGCAAAAACCAGAAGACAACTTGCCAGAGGACAACTTCAGCATCCAAACATAACCTGCTCATGAGCATATGAATATTCTATGCATCAAAGTAGGGTTAGGATTAACTCTTTGGTATACACTGAGAGGCATGTAAATACAAAGGACCACACGTTAAAAGAGATCTTAAATGTGTCTGACTGTGTGTTTAGACCTTCTCATTCTGGGCGCTCCCGCTCAGCCTGTGAAAGCAGAGTCTGGATCAGGCTTAAGTGTCTCAACACCTAAACGTTCTTCCACTCCGTTGCCTGGCAGCTCAGCTGTCGAACCTCCTCATTCTCCTCCATCTGATTTCCTCAGCTCTCGCCTCGTCTGAGAGGTTGAAACCATAAGGGGGAGGAGCTCCTCTCCTGCTGCTTTGTCCTACAAAACAAAATAGTATTAGATGTACATACTTTAGGCACTTAGCTGACTTGGGTGACTTTAAACATGGTATAGATTTTAGGATTCAGTGTCAATCCAGTCACCCTCCATTCATCAACACTCTCTCTCTCCTCTCTTACTACCGTCATTCAGACTGTTTCTGATGGCTGTCTCTAACTGCTCCTCCTCTGTCAGTCCACCTGAATAAGATGCTGAACGATTTGTGGTGTAATCTGGTGCATGCTGATGGTATCCTGAGTATCCTCCACCAGTGCCACTGTAGCCTGCACGCACACACGCACACACACACACACGCACACACGCACACACGCACACACGCACACACGCACACACACACACACACACACACACACACACACACACACACACACACACACACACACACACACAAACACACACAGAGGGTGTAAGTACAGAAATAGAAATAACATTCTTCTTATTGTCCACGAAAAGACAAAAACCAATTTACTTAGTCAGTTGTTTTGAAAAAGGTTCACTAAAAACAGCTGGGCAGTGTAGTTTACAGTAAACAGTGCATTTGTTGGCAGCTATTTTCCCTGCTCCAGTAAGTATTTACAGCAGCAGGACGGTGTTAAAAGTAAACTTTGTGTGTTCATGGTAATGAAGGAACATGTCATCCAATAAAACAATGTCTCTTACTGATTTCTTTGATGATAAGGTATATCAGGCATTAGATACAAAAATAGTACCTGTTAGTAGGATCTGCTCAGTGTTGATTTTCAGCTTATACACTGTTTATAAAATGACTTTCCTTGAAAACTTTGGTACCTGAAAAGCCTGAAGAGTTGTAGTTTGCACCGGGCCGGGAGTTATATCCATTCGATGTCACAATCTCTGGTGAAAATATATACAAACAGACTATTTCAGTTCAGGAAAACGGTTGTTAAGGTGCATTTTGATTTGTGTATGGATTAATAATGAGGCACACAGATGTATTTCAGAGCCGTCTACAGTATTTACAGTACATTTAAATCACAATAAAAATACAAAAGAATGACATTTCAAGGCTTCAGGAATTTTTTCAGTGAAAACTATATCTTTAGACTAGGGATCGACCGATTATCGGCCTGGCCGTAATATTCAGCATTTTCTGATTATCGGTATCGTTATGTTTTTTTTAACTGATAACATAAAATATCTCTGAGTAAATGTGTTACTGTGTTACATTTTAAAAGTGTAATTGTGTGTAACTGTGTTACAATTAAAGAGCATCTGTAGGTTACCAGATGAATCAGTTCCCAGGTGAGAACAGGACCAAAATCAACCAATTCCAGTCAGGCTTTTTGCAGCCTGTGTATACACCTGATAATTACTAATGTACACTCAGTTGCTGGTATATTAGGAACATCTAACTAAAACCAATGTAGTCAAATACAACAGTCCTGCTGTAAATCCTCCTGCATTGAGGTTATAGTGTTCAGTTTTCATTAAAATTGTTTAAGACAGCTGTTGATTTTCATTGTGGAGGATGTAGTGTGTGGAGCTGTATTACATTATACAGAGGCGTTTCTGTTATTTAGCCTACATTCATTGATATAAATGGGGTGCACAAATAATAGAAACACCTGGACACTCTGGTGAGTGTCCTTATATAGCAGTTGTCTTGTCTTGGCACACACACACACACACACACACACACACACACACACACACACACACACACATAAATTCAGACCTGCACATCTCTTCATGATGGTCTTCAGTGGTCCAGACGTGTAGAGCAGACCCACCAGGATACCTGACAGGTGACCAACGAAAGAGGTCCTGAAGAAGCAAAACACATGTTAACTCCTAACTAATGAAACACTGCCATCTTGTGGACACTTTCATTCATAGCATCAGAGAGCACATACTATCAGGACTACTTGAGCGGGAAGTTTCCAAAGTTCAGACACAGGCGAGGAGGATTTTACTGGCTGTCTGAAGGATGTGTTGATTGTATGAGGTGACCTGAGACCAACTTCCTTAAGTATATACATGTGAACATGTGCTGACAACATTATGTAGCTGCCTCTTATTCTGGATAGTTAGGAAGCAGCTGTCTTTATGAACATGATGTTGTGACTACCCTTCAGTTCAGTTCACTTATCTGTGCTGCTGACAAATACAGATCCTGATCAAAAGCACCTTTTACTACCACATTGCTCATGGACCACTGTAGTCCCTGTCACCTGCTGTTTCCTAAAGAATGTTATAAATATCTTCTTAGTGTTTTTTTTACATTTACCTGCAGTCCTGATCTGTCTCTCTGGTCTATAAAATCTATTAATGCTCAAAGGACAATCTACCGAAAAAAGAAGAAGGTTTAACGGTAACTTTGTTGTTTTTGTTTGTTTTTCAAAGATCTAAATCAGCTGCTGTGGCCCATGCCTGCATCCTCTGATTAAAATGTTTAGGAACTGTAGCAGTGTATACAGCAGGCATGTTATACTATAGCACATCTATAGATATCAAGTTAAAAGTCATATCCTCTCAATCAGTCCTTTAAGCTGGGGCCATCCCACTGAAAACAGAAGCATTAACCCTGGCAGTGCTCACACCCCGCTACATCCATCACACTGGTATCTCTACAGCATATCTGGGAGGTGAATCAAAAATCCTGGTGAATTTATTATGCAAAGTTGTGATGGGAAACTCACCCAGGTGATGTTATGTGGATCAGCACTAGCTCCACCCAGCTAGCATACTGATTTGACACAGGGATACCCATCACATTGGTCACACCTCCAGGGTGGTAGTGGTTATTGAGCACCTTCAGAGCAAACAGGACACCTAGAAACACAGTCATATTAGCAAAGTTCAATAAATAGGGGGAAAAGTTGCCATTCAAACCAGCAGTAGGTTGGGTGGTGATGACATACAATATATGTTTCTTTAAAATGCTGTTGTTCAATAATTTTTTATGGTTTATTCCCATTTGTACCAGTAGAATCACTTTAGTCCAACCTTTCATACCAATTACACCATAAGTGACCTTAGAGTAGTGTATACCTGAGAAGCCAACAGCACAGGTCATGCTGTAGGACTGGTCCTGGGTGAGTTGTGTTAACGCTGCCTCCAACACCAGATAGACTAATCCAGTGAGCAGAGAGAAGACTGACAGCAGGTAGACGAACCAGGCTCCACCCAGCCGCTGCTCAAGCCTGATTCCTTTCCAGAGGAAGGACACCATGTTGAAATAGAGGTGCCAGTCATCCATATGATGCAGTGGGGACAGCACAAGACGACGCCAATCATTAAACCAATATGCCTGCTGGACACTCACACAGGCCTAAGGATCGGATAGATAGTAGAACTCATATTAGTACTAATAATATCACCTTAATATAGTACAAAGCAACAGTGCATGTCATTCCTGAAAGGTGGTCCAGGTGCTGCATTACCTGCATCAGTGGAGCTGCAGGGAACATGTAAAGATACACATTGAGAGCCAGGACAGCCAGGGTGACAGGTGGGATGTTGTCCAGACCGACCTGAAACACCTGGGAGGCTAGGAGCAACAATCCCAGCTGGGAGGCCCTTTGTCGAGTCCGCATACTAAAAAAACAGCCTGCAGAGAGACAAATGTGAGGTTATTTTCACTTCTGCTCTACCACAAAATTAATGATGGAAGGAGACATGAGACAGAGTTGTTGTGCCATCTTATCACTGGGAGGAACCGCGCTTTTTTAGGACAGAAATTTCTGGGTGTTCCAGAGAAACAGAAACCTGACTTTCATGCTTCTGCTGTTGATGCTCCTCAACTCTGAAACAGCTACTCATAAAGCCTCAGAGAAGACAAACCTTTAAAAAGCTACTTAAAAGCCACTTGTTGCCTTTGAGTTTATACTTAATTTTGTGGTTTACTCTTCTTGTTTTTATATATAATTATTCTTTGTCTTTTATTTGCCTTTTTCTCTTTTTATCCCTCCGTAAAGCAGCTGTAATATTTGTCTAGTAAAGAGCTATATGAACACAGTTTGCTTGCTTGGTTTCTAGAGTAGACCAAACAAAAACGATGAGTTGGATTTACTGAGAGTCCCACGCACAAGTGTTAGTCTGATTATCTGTGCAGTAATCGACCTAAATCTGTAAATTTATGTCATCAGGTCAAAGTTTTCAGCAGCAGCATTAGTGGCTTCAAATAAACTTACTGTCAGTTCAGTCCTCTTCCTCTTCCTCGTTCTCTGGTGCTCTGGCTATTGCTAATGCTAATGCTAGCCTTAATATTAATTTTCACCCCGTTGGCAGCTCGAGTCCGCTTTTAAAGGATTTAACGCCGACAGACGAACTTAAATGTCCATTAAATAACGTTACGCCCCGGTCACAAGTCAGCAGAGTGTATTTCTTAACATTTCATCATTTCTAAGTTACTAGACATTACTTGGCAACAGGTCGTGGCGTCACGTCAGCTGTCATGTGACAATAACAAAGCTACGTAGATGCCGCATGCGCAGAATGGATCTGTTTCCCTCACGTCAGTCTGTCTGACTTCTGCCATCAGCTGATCAAACATCTACTGCTCTGCCAACTACCGCCGTGTTTCAGTATAATCTACTCGTGCTCCTCTACCTCTGCATTTCCTCCACTATGGCCTGTCTCTCTGCGATACATTTCCTGCAAATAACAAGCACGTTTTCATGGTTTCTGATTCGTTTACAATAATGTGAAGTGTGCTGTTCAGGTACCAAACTTTATAGTATATACACTACTACAGTTTTGTCCATTTCCATATAAACCCCCGTCTCTACCACTGCTTGGTTTTTTCCATAGCCTATAAGTGCTTTCCAAAACAATGCCATGAGTATTTTTTATTAGTTAAATAACCTCATTCAAAGTGCTTGTGGAGCTGAGTGTTGGTGTGAATCCGGATCGTCAAAAAACCCAAAATCAAATCTATATTTGAAGTGCCCACCCATTGCCTTTAAAAGAGGACAAATTGTCTTAGTTACATTTGGGCACAGGACTGCTCCAGTCATATTGGAGAATTTGCCGCAGTTTGGGCGGTCGCTGTGTCCGTTTTCTCCCCCTCTCTCCAGCTGGAGGCTGAAGCAACCACAGAATGTAATCTTTCATCCATAAGGTGGAACCATTAACCTTGACTAACAACCTTGTTACTCAGAGATGGCACAGTTACATTTATGACTGGATCTGTTGTTTGGAAATGAATAATCATGTACATGGTACTGTGCAAAAGTTTCATAGGATGACATGAATAGTTTTTTATTTAACAATTACCTTCATATAAAGTGCAGTAAACAAAAAACCTAAATCAAATCAATACTTGATGTGATCATCTGTCACTACTTTAAAACAGCACAAGTTCTCCTTGGTACACCAGCACACAGTTTTTCAGGTAGGCCTATTTGGTTGTTCCAAGCATCTTGCTACAGTGGTTCTGTGGATTTAGACTGTCTTGGTGTCTTCTGTCTCTTCATGTAATAAGGTAAGGGCTCTGTGGGGACCAGACACCCTGTTAATAGTTCTTTATAACTGTATGTTTGGGGTCATTGTCCTGCTGTAGAATTAATCTGGATTGATCAGATGCCTCCCTAACATGATGGTTAAGAATACAAATATCTAAAGTGCAGAGAACGTTTGTACAGTACTGTGCACATACACATACATGAAGTGGAAAAGTTAGAAACAACACCAAAAAGTTGAATAAAAATATTAATTTTGGCAGTTTTCTGCCCTCTGGTGGTCACAGTGAGAACTACAACACTGCATTAACAAATAACATGGCTGATTCCAGGGGTCTATTCAGAAAGCAGGTTTAACAAACTCTGGACTCAGAATCTAACCTTGAACCCTGAACCCCTAAACCTGCTTCATGGAATAGACCCCAGACGTTGCAGCATGAAGAAAAAATCACGTGGATCATTGCTGAAAGAGCTGTCTTCAAATGCTATACCATTTATTGTTTGATGCAGATAGACCAAGTATAAACAGAGATAAAATGATGTGAATTTTAGATTAAAATATTTTTTACGTGTGCGCATAAAAATATGCAAAATGTATTGCATTTATATTTGCTGTTAAGATTGTTCTGATAATACATCTGCCACTATTGGCTCCACTGCCCTCCAGTGGCAACAGTGAGGAACTACAGCACTATATAAACAAAATCCTTATTAATATCAATATATAATATATATCATTATTAGTGTGGCTAATAATAGTAATAACAGTAACAGTGTAGTTAGTAAAATCTGTATTGATAAAGATGTGCTTCAACAACAGCTTACCTGTCTAGACCATGTTATAATGTGTCATAATGTTGGTAGGGTTGACTGTTGACATGAAATTGAGTGTTTACTGCCCTGCAGGATTCTAAATAAATCCAATTACCACAATGACACAATAAAAAATTAATTCACAGAGCTCATCATAAAAATATGATATAAACAACTCGGAGATGTTTATTGTTATTATTAGTTGGAGGTATTAATGGCATATTTATAAACATGTTAGTTTTGATGTTAAAATACAACATTAGAAGAAAAAAACATACAAAAAGCATAAGTGTTAGCATAGCATGGTATCTGCCTTTACACTGATGATGCTGATGGCTGACATGACCGTAATCCTACCCATGATCATAGAAAGAAACAGCAAGAAGATTCATGGCTAACAAACATTGTTAACATTAGCGCAGTCATTAATATCGATACGCTTAAGTATTTATGCGTGTATTATATAAAGACACACTGATTTTGTAAAAAAATTAGGAATTAAGTTTTTTTAACAAAACTTTTGGTCCAGAGATCCTCACATCATATAAATTGTGTGTTTACTGCCCTTCAGTGGTCACAGTGAGGACCTACATCAAGACAAAATACATCAAGTAAGATCTGACAACATACGTTTTCTGTAGATAGTTCCAGAATAAATGTGACTTCGCTGAAGCAAAGGAAAATTCAACAAAGGGTCATGAAATGACAGAGAGATGTGGTAATATTGTGGAGTGAAGTAAATGTGACTTTATTTTTGACAGGTTGAAATCCAGTCAGCTGAAATTTATTAATATTATTATTTTTTCTCTTTACCTTTTGCATGGGAACACCGCTTTATTCACGGTCTAAAATAGTTAATTCACTAATTTCTCTTTTAGCAATTAAAGCTGTAATGGTCGGTTTCCTGCACATGATTTACAGAGGAAAGGGTTAA
Organism: Seriola dumerili; assembly: GCF_002260705.1. NCBI lineage: Eukaryota > Metazoa > Chordata > Actinopteri > Carangiformes > Carangidae > Seriola > Seriola dumerili. The sequence continues at coordinate 603,480 of NW_019174291.1, forward strand.
ACCTCCGCTTTAAGCATGCTTGAATAGTCTTTGGCATCAATTACAAACACGTGCGCTAGGTGTAGCACACCGTTTCTCAATGAATTATTCAGGTGATCCACACCGGAATCACCTTTCTCTTTTCACAAATTGAAGCCTCAGGCGGTTGTAAGACTCTTGTTTGCAACCGACTCCAGCAGTTCCGGTGTTATTCAGATTAAAAAACTGCACTTTGTTCAGTGATGTTCATTTCTGTCTCTCTCCCGCCTCCAATCATCACGAACCGGGGCTGGTGGAGAGGCTGTTGCTATAGTAACAGCGGTACGGCAGATACAGGTGACGACGTTTCGTCAAAATAACGAGAATAACCTAGATCACCGGAAAACCAAGCGTTGTCACTTCAAAATAAAAGAGAAGAAGTAGAACCGAAACATCTGTTGAACTGACATGGCCACAGAGAATAATGTGACAGTTTGTAGTCAAAAATGATAGACATCATACATTGCTCTTAGCAGAACACGTGTGAGAAAGGGAACAGTGTTAAACTGAAGTGAACGGTGAACAGCACATAGTGAATATAAAAATGTGTCAGGCTAAATGAACATTTTTATGAATGGATAGGGGGTAGCCTTTTCAAATGGTACCAGTCAATGAAATGTTATTGAAATCATATTCGATGATTTAAGCGCACACATTAAACACAAAAATAATCACGGTGTCGATATAACTCTTATTTTGAAATCAGAAAGCGGAAGTGTAATTTTTTTTATGTAATGTGTAACTTTGCAGCGAAGCAGGAGCGGGAGAGAGGAAGCCGAGGCAGGTAAAGGTGTGTGTGTTTGTCTGTTTATGAATGTGGGGGAGAAAGGAAGGGGTGACGGCGTGAAGAGGAGGTCCAGAGGGGTGAAAGGAGGACAAAGGACCGGACGGAGAGGAGGAAGAGCTGGAGAGAGAGACGGGATAAGAAAAGAGGGAAGGATGTCGGAGAGGATAGCTTCGTGTGGGAGCCTGTATGACAGCACCAACCTGCTGCTACAGTACTGCAACAACGGTGAGCTGCTTCTCATCTCACTTCATCAGACACAACAGAAAAATGAGCCCCAGCTCCTTCCAGCCAGACAGTCCCAGTGCTCTCATCTCAGTCACAAATGTCTAGACAGACTTTGCATTTATTCATTAGGCGCCCTGAAAATGTGTTTAGATAGATGCAATTAAATTAACCCATTAATGTAGCCTGTTGACAATACTAATTATTCGATGGAACGAAAAATATTCCCCAGCTTATTCACCTAAAATATTCAGTGACTGTGCAAATTAGCCTGATTGGCTGCGTCATATATGAATGCCATTTTGTCATCTCAGATTTCTCAGAGCTTTTTTTTTTTTTTTTTTGTAAATCTTTTATCTACCTTAATTTTATCGATAATTTTTTGGTTTGTTTTCACCGCTTTTAGGCTCACTACCTTTGGAAAGTATATAAAAATATTAACAATGTGTCGCCATTTTAGTTTTTATTATTTTATATTAAGTCCGTATTTTAAATTTAAAAACAAACATGTCTCTGCCAAATGTGTTTGAATGGGACTTTTTCCGGACAGACTGACTTTAGGTCAAACTATTTCCGTTATTCAATTATATTTCAAATGATGTTTTTTCACTCTTTTTTTTTTGTTCCTCTTGCATTTTCTACCCATTGCATTAAATGAGAAATGAGTTTTAACACTTGCAGCGTTTTGCTGTCTTATGGTCTGACAGCAGTGTTTTTTAGGATTAGACAGTGAAATGTAGAAGAAATTAGGCTGATATCTTCCTTTTTATTGAGATATCAGGTGACTAAAGTTCCTCACAGGCCAAAACGCTCTCTAGAAAACACTACTCACTCATCAACTAGGTAGAGGGATGGTGATTACAAATTGCCAGCTTTAATCTATGAACATGATTCATTTCCGTATTTGAATACATGATGATCCACGATGGCCATTTGCGTCTCCTCTCGCTCCTGCAGCCTTATGTCTCTTTATCTTTCACATCCTGCTTTACAAATATAATGCAAATGCAAGCCTCATATCTGGGGTGACTGTTTTTTTTTTTAAAAAGAGCGTCTCTGTCAACTGAACAAGGTAGTGATGGTTTCTCCAGTTGTTTCAAGCAAGGTAGACGCCATGTTTCTCTGTGTGTAACACAGTGTAAATATCATTAAGAGTTGTAAATGCGTGTAAACTGATGTTGTTATCTGAGAGAGCTGTCTGTGGACTGACTCACCGTCCCTGCAGTCTACTAAACTTCACAGACAGCCATATTGAGCGGCAGGTGGAGAGACAGCAAGGGGTCATGGGAATTTAATCAATGCTGTGGTGTTGGTGATCCAAGATGTAACATGTGCCATTCAAAGCATTTGGTGGGTGTTGTGGTCCAAAGCCTCCTGCAGCTCCACAGGTCACAACGATTTCAGTTAAACTGTGAGACAGATGCACAGGCTCTGCCCAACAAGCATCTCAGGAGCTGAGCTCATGTGAGAGAATAATGCAAAATAAAAATGTTGTGTGAAAAATGTCAGACGTAGGTCAAAGGAAGAGCTTGCGAGGGACAGCTGGTCCTGTAGTGAGGGATCAGCTGCTTAAGCTGACTGTTTTTTGTCCAGCGTAGGATGACGTTTTATTTTTTAAATCAGTGAGGCAATTTATTAAATTCAGAATAACAGTATTAAAGTATATATTCCAAGCAATTACCAAAGCGCTTTTAAGTACTAGTACTTTTAATTTACTTTGGTTATTTCTATGTCGTGGAAGTGACACGTTCCTATTTATTAGACAATTTAATTGAAGGACATTTCTGCCATGAATTAAACCTAAATTACACCTGCAGATATGGAGCAGGAGAGAGAGACAGGTTCTTGTACAGTAACTCTGATCCCTCTGACACACATGTAGAGTAATTAGGTGTGGGTAGCTGTGTTTCTGAACACCAAATGTTCTCTCAAAGAGAGAAAGATGAGGAAAATCCTCAGAAACGAAGATGTTTTTATTTATCCTCATTTCTGCACGGGTTCAGCTGCGATTTGGGGCTTATTTTTGAGTTGATCAAAGGTCCTTACAAGTGTAGGAAAACGGGTCTGAATGTGATTGCTGGTGAGCTGTAGGCGCAAAAAACTTACGTCTTAAACTATGACACAAGAATAAGAAACAGTTCAAACGGTGATAGGTGCTGAAATTGATGCTGAAAATAGGCCTTTGTGAAGTGTTAACAAGACCTGAGAATACCATGAAGTCAGACAGGCAGACGGTGAAGAGGTGTTGGACTGTGCTGCAGCTGATGCAAACAACATAACAGAGTTGATCCTGTTTGTATTCGGAAGGTGTCGTCTTGTCTTGCACGTTGATCTCTGCTGTGCAGCATCTGCCAAGTGAGCCTCAATCAGCTAACTTCTTTCTGTCTTTTTTTTTTTTTTTATGTCTGTCTGTCCATCAGCCTCCTGTCTTTCCTTTTCTTTCAGTTTGTCTGTCTCTTCTTCTTCCTCTACCATCTGTCCTCTAACTGTAACCAGAGATCGTCTATGTTCATCAGATCTGCTCTCCTCGGCCACCTGGTCACATCTCGAGCCAAACACAGTTTACACACACCCATTACAGTTTTTATAGTTTTATTGTACTGAGGTTCACGGTTGGTGTTCTGTGTCACCGAGGGCAATATAATGAGTTAGTTTAGCTTCTCTAGTGCTGACAGCCTTCATGGCTTTATCCAAATGATGTCACTGAGGTAAACTCTACCCACCTGGGACGCCAGGCAGCTTAAAACAAATGCTAAGGATTTGTTCAACAGACTTTTGAATATTTTTTTTTACTCCTTCCTCATTGCCCTTGGAATTAAATTTTAATTAATACATTTTTATACAGTAGGAAACTGAACTCTAAATTAATACTTTTACAATCACTTAAATGACTTAAATCTGCACCATGCAAAACTACACACCGCAACTCCAAATGGCAGGAAGGAGTAACTGTCAGAGCCCACACATTAAGCCTCAGTAAACTGCACTCAGACCTGTTGTCGAGAGGTTCAGCTGCTGTTGGCGTGTCCATCTTACTATATACAGTTCTGTATGTAGGTACAGCCATGAACACAGCGCACAGTGACATCAGGAACACAGTTTAAAGAGATGGTGTGCAACCTGCACGGTACCATACGTGCATTCTGTTAGCAGTGCAAAGTACAGTGTGTTCTTTCAGCTGTAGACTGAAATGACTGATGATTGAATCAGTGGAGTGTAGCAGCAATAAGAGCTGTCAGTCATGGTACATTGTACGGCTGCACAGCCCTGTGATTTACCAACTTTGTTTACTGTGGACGAAAAGAAAAAAAATTCCATCTTTGATTTTGCTTCAGTGTCTTGCTACAGTCTGGTGAAAATTGTATCTCCAAGGTGTTCTATTTAGTCCTTCAGTTCAAGTTAAAGGATAAGGCTGGGCACACTTTCCTTTTCCAGCCCCATTATATGATTCACTTTGGTAAGATTGGTGTATTTCAGTATTTAAATGTCATTTAGTGTCACTGTAGTCATTCTGTATTTTTCATATTGTCAAAAAAAAGACTAACGCCAACAATGTATTGGTCACTCAGTGATTCCCGTGCAATTCCCAATAAAGCTGCTCTCATTTGCATGTTTTTGTGTTTCTGCTGTTAGACGACAGGGCAAGGATGACACAGTGACTGAAATGAGGCCCATTGAGACTATATGTCAACTTCCAAGTCATTTCCAAGCTGCTCCTCTGCTGTTAAAATCCTGAGTTTAAAACTGTCCGACCAAATCACCAAACACATGAATTAAAAACAAAGACTGCGATGGGTTTTCGCTTTTATTTACTTGTAAAATAATCGCTCAGAGAGAAAATCAGAAGTGACATAAAATTTTTCTTATTCTGTCTCACAGCCACCGTCTGGGATCCACATTTGTAATGACTGTATTTCCTCAAAAAGTGACCCGGGCCTTTATCTACCTCAACTGCTGAAGGTAACAGGCCTGTATTAGAGGCAGGCGAAGAGGTGTAGCTCTAAGTCCCCGGTTGGCATCCATACACAATCCGCACGATATACCGTGTTTATACCCAGTCTGTTTGGAAAAAAAGTCTCTAAATCTGGCGACAAATTCGCTTAGTTGGCCCCTTAATAGAACCTATTTGTACCAATTCATTTTGGAAGCGCAACGGCCAATGGAGAAACTCCAACGTGGCATTCCGCTGACCAACGGTGGAAATATGATCAGTCAGTCAGGGACATTCGCAGTTATAGGGCAGGCCCCGCAGCTGTGGTCCAGCCAATCATTAATGTTTGTGTGTTTTTAATGGTTAGAAGAGAACAGTGGAGCTCTGTGGCAGAGTTTTTACATTTTCACATAACAGCCTGTTATGTGAAAATGTAAATATCTGAATATCTGTAACGGGACAGTCGGTATCACCTTCATCTTTTGTGTGTGTGTGTGTGTGTGTGTCATTGATCCTGGAGTGTGGCTCTGCAGCATCTCTTCCTGGTGGTGCCTGGCTGTACAGATGCTGATGCTGCTGCAGTGAGTGTGTGTGGCTGGCCCTAAGCCAGGCTCCACCCCTTCTGGGTCGGTTCTGTCTGCCCATGGCTGATGAGACAGGAGGAGGAGGGAGACGAGGGATGAAAGTGAAGGAGTGGACGAAAAGGAGGAGGAGGGGATGGAGGGAGGAAGAGGGAGTGGTCCAGGAAGCGAGGGAGTTTGTAGGAAGTGGATATGGAGGAGGGAGTGGTTCAGCAGGAGAGGATGGGAGATGAGAGTTTGTGTGTGTGTGTGAGAGACTGTGTGCGTGTGTAAAAGAGAGAGAGTGATCGACCGCTGGCCACAGACAGGAGGGGGGAGGGAGTCCGAGTCAGAAAGCCTCCAGGGGAGAAAGAGTGAGAGCAAGTGGACAACCTGACTGAGCGTTTACTCTGTGGACTGACTGGTTGATTGACGGGAGGAGTGACCAGGCACTCGGCGTGGCACGATGGCAGGTAGGTGAGACGAGCTCCACCTTCCTCATCACTTCACTGCACCATGAATATTTCAGCAGCCTACAATTTTCTTATTGCCCTGCACTGACCTCCCATTGTCCATCTCTCTCCAGCATCACACACACACACACACACACACACACACACACACACACACACACACAGCCCACCCCCTCTGCATTTCATCATCCATCTTTACATCCGTCTCCCCTCCATCCCTGCTTTGACAGTTTCCTGATAGCAGCCATGTGTCTGTACCAGTCTCATGTAAGCTGGTTAATTAATCACACTTCACAAGAATGTCTGTACTCAGATGGAAAGTGTGTGTATGTGCTTGTGTGTGTGTATGTGTGTGTTGCCTGCTGAATATGAAATAGATGTGGCCTCTGGTTTTATAAGGAGAAGCAATTGCTCTGGTGTGTGTGCGTGTATGTGTGTGTGTGCGTGTGTGTGTGTGGGGGGGGGGGGGGGTGTGTTCAAGGGCAAATTGAAAAGTAGCCAGCTCGGCAGTGTTTTTTAAACAGGTGTCCTGACAGTAGAGGAGATGAAGGTAAACCCTGCTGATCTCTCCATCGTTTGTTCTCTGTCTCTCCTCTTCTCTCTCTCGTCTTGTATCCTTCTCTCATGCTCTGCTTCTTATATGTAACATTTCACATGTTATGCTAAGTGTCAAAAATGATACTCTAACCTGCTAAGTGATAGCATGTTACAACACAAACTAAACATGCTAAATGTTCCACAAGTTTTACGGTTCTCCACACTGCGAGATAAATTTTCCTCCAGGAACGATAAAGTTTCAAACATTACATAGCAAAAGTTAGCATCCTAACATCACAACACGACCACATGACCAGAATCAGTGGATTTTGTTTTCAGTGCAGCATGCTAACAAAGTGCATTTCGATATAAAACATCACACAGTAAACAAACATATTAAACATACAACCAAGTGCATGTTGCACTGTTTCCCGGAGAATTAGATTCTGTTTGTGGGGGAAGTTGACTGGGCGGCTTGATCATTAAATAATACCGTATGTAAGCTGCTCCACTACTTTGTGACAAATAAATCACTGAACAGGATAAATGGCTCCATTGCTTCATGTGTCAAACGAATAACAACCCTCTTCAACTCGGGTCTGGTTGGTGAGGGCTGATCACATATTGAGATTGGCCAGTGAGGCCAGTTCCGGCACACGCAGCAGAATGACATGCATACAGAGAGGGCTGGTGTAGAGACTCACAGGGATGGTAAAACCTGTATGGATTTTTTTTACAGTCCACCAGCCCACCAACGCGGCAAGATGTCTCCCGGTGCTCCCGGTGGCCAATCTGAATATGACGGGTCCATCGGCCCGCCACAATATCAAAATGGTGGTTAATGTTGATATTGTGGCAGGCCTCCACAAATAAGTCAATGTATGGGAAACACTGTGTTAAACATATATGCAAAATGCATTTGCATGCAAACAGGCTATAAGCTCAGTTGAGGCTTCAGTCCAGCTCAGGCTGGTGACAGCTGATCCACCCCGACAGTGTGGCGCAGAGCCCAACAACAGCCCAACAGCAGTTTAAGTAGAAACATGACCTCCTCTCTGGTGCCACCTTAAGGACAAACTTTTGTGTCCCACTGGCCCTCCTACAAAAATGATCCTATAGGTCGTCTGTATGAGCAGCTTATTTCAACCTCTAGTAACGTTTTATTGTTAGACAACTTCTAGTGGTTGCAGTAGCAACAAAGTTCGCTTTAGGAGGGAGGAGGTTGGGATGGACGGATGAAAAACTTTCACAGGAGAGTGCCGTTTATGTCCTGTGTGAAACTGATAATCGCTGCTGTTTCCTTTATCCACGCCTGTTTTGCAAACTTAACAATGTGTTTATTATTGTTACCATGACGGCATCTGTCGCTGGATTGTATTCAAGGGTAGGGATAAATGACCTACAGCATATGGTTGTTCAGGTTAGAGGACTTGTTGAATCCTCTCTGTAGCTTTTTACAGTATCTGTATTTGCTGTGTAGTAGAATAATGAATACTAAATGAGTGTAGACACAGTCTACTCAGGAGAGTAAAACTGTCTTTATCTTTGTCTTTCATTTGATTTATGGCTGTCTCTTCCTCATTCTTCGGCTTCTCTGTTCAGTTCAGTGCACCTAATGGTCACAGCAGTTTATATAAACAGGATTATCGCTGTAGTCAGTTAAAAATTAATCATTCATCTCTCTATCTCTCTCCCACTCTGAGTCCTTTCTCTGTTCATTTCACTCTCTGTCTCCTCCCACCTACAATCTGTCCTCTCCTACTTCAGTTTGGACTGTTTCTTATGATTGTTTGTTTCACTCTTGCTCACTCAGTTTGAGTTTTAATTATTTGTACTGGTGGGATTTTTTCACATCCCCTGTATTTGATTACAGAGAGACTTTGTACTTGGTTTCTGCCACAGATGAGACATTGGATTGCTCCTGAATTACTATGACTGACTATGATGGTTTCTGTGCAGAGTAGTAGATAGTAGTAATGGTGAGTATTTTTAGCATAGTCAGGACAGTAAGAAGAGATTTTTCATGTAATATCTCCCTTTAGGAGGTAAGACATCACTTTACTTGTATGTTTTTACTTTACAAAATACCCATGGCAATAATACTCTGGAAATTAGTTTCCCATTAATAATTTACAGTGTCTTAAGTTTTGATTTTCAAATGGGAAATTGACTGAAACAACATTTAGACCACAATGAAAACTAATGAAAGGCTTTTACAAGCTGGAAGCTATTTATGACAAGCAGATGTGACCCTCCTTTTCAATTCTAATGGAAACTGTGGAATATAATACCAGGATTAATTGAATTATTAACATATTTAAAAAGCAGAAATGTTTTCCTTTTCTCAGTAGCTGTGGTCTTTGGTCAGAGCACAACATCTGTTTTTGATGTTGGACAACAAAACTGGCTGATTTCCGGCATGAAACAAAGGCTGAGGTCCTATTTGTATAAACCAGCCTAATAATTACATCGGATACTTATGCTGAAAGTTTGAGAAATGAAAGAACAGAAACAACGATAATGGCTCGAGGCTATGTAAACATTGTGCCATCAGTCCATCAGGCAGGCCTGCCATGCAAATCTCCACTGAGCTTGATTTCAGTATGTAAATCTGAAGCTTGATTTCCCTGTGGCCCCTTCCTGTCTCATTTGACTGCGAGATGTGATACAGTAACAGTAACAGTTACACCTGTGTCCCCCAGCTCAGTTTGCACTGCTGAAGTGATGCATGCTGGGAGCACTGTAGCGCCTGCTGAAGCTGTGTGTCCTGTAAAACCCCTTTTGGAAGTGTCCTGCTCTTTAAAGTTTAAAGTTAATACTTTAAACTGGTGCAGCTCAAAGCTCTGAATGGTGTCCACATGATGAGTGTGACCTTTGCATTAATAATAACAAGGAAGGAAGTTGATGGTAGATTATCATATTAAGAGTCTGCTCAGTTACAGCCATTAGTTTTATTTTTAGGTTATTTTAGTGTGTGAGGTTTTTTTTTTTCATTTTGTCTCTTTTAATGAGAGACCTAAAATATCTGTTTTATCTTTCATCCAGCGCCTGAGACATGGGCACTGGTATTTAGAACTTGTATCATTGAAAGTTATAATATGTAACTTTCCCTATTAAAATGACTAGACTTATGTTATATATATATATATATATATATATATATATATATATACTTGTGTACTTCAGTTATCAATGTTTGCAGCAATTCTCAAACAAAGAGAAATATGTGATTTTAATCATGGTCTGTGTCATTTGGTCGCCTGTCACTGACATCATGTCCCCTGCCAGAAGCTCAGCTATGAGACGCCGAACAGTGTCGGTGAATTACAGATTTTTAAATGAAACTGCTTTATTCTTCTTTCTACCGGTTTTAATCCCCTGGTCCATTTGTTGAGGAGAGGAGAACACCTCTGCGGATAATTTTGCTGCCGGTAAAAACCTCCTGAAAGTCTGGGTTAGTTATCAGTTGTCAGAGAAACTATTGAAACAAAGGTTAGCAGAAGTCCCTGAAAACCTCTGAAACAGACGCTTGAGCGCTAAGAATTTGTTTTTGGCAGGTGTCCCACTTCACCTTTGCAGTAGACAGTTCTGCGATGCATCAGGCTTCTCAATGAGGAATTAAGTAACAGAAATGTGTAAAGAAAATAACATTTGGCTGAAAGGCTGCTGTTTTTGTAGTTCTGGTTAAGGAGGAACTTCCATCTCAACACATTACTCTGATCCTTGATATTTATCAGGTCAATAGGTAACAGTGTAAGGACGTGGAGGAATGCTGTTTTCTGTGAAGAGGGAGCAACTCATAAAAGCAGCAGGTACATACAAAGAACAGACTACTTTCATTTTAGGAGACAAACGGGTAATTGAAGACTGACTACATTGAGTTGCAAGGCTCAAACAGATGACACCTTCTATCTCTGTAGGTGTAATACTGTGAAAGGTGTAAGTCTTTTTTTTTTGGATCTGTATTTCTGATCATGAGGACGTGGTTGTTGCAGAGCTTTAGGACAGAGAGCAGATAGGGTTTAGAATTTAGGACACACAAGATGTTCTCTCCAACCAGACACTTGTTTCTGACTTTATCAGGTCGTAATCTGTCAACGTGAGTTTCAGATTAATAATCTGCGCGGGGGAGTTTGCCTTGGATAATCTGACCGGCCTCCAGTGATGTCATCATGGTGGGAGGATGGCGGACGATTAGGTTGGAAAGAGTTCAAGCTGAGAGGAATGAAGGCAGGGGACTGAGGGAGGCGTGTGAGGCGGTTGGAATCAGCAGCAGCTCAGCCCCAGCATCACAAACAGTGTCATTAAATGATTTATATGTTTAACAAACAAATGAATTCAATTGAAATCACTTTGGGAAACAAAAGCAAATAAACACCATTTACAGCAGACTTTTTTAAAAAAAATTTTATTAAAGGTCCATATTTTACACTTTTCCTGTGTTTTATTTGAAGTGTTGATCCATAAGAAGATACATTTGTAGTTTTAAGAACCAAATTAATATAGAAGCTAGACCTGCTTTATAATCAAAACAGACAAGGAAATCAACCTCTATACAATATGGGACCGTTAAGACTGTATTGAAAGGTATGCTTTGGAGTATTCATGTTTACATTGGGTCTTTCTTACCCAAACCCACTGTCTTTATCCTTGAAGCTGAACACACATGCTGAATGCTAACAATCTTTTTCTCACATTTGTATTCCTGCCCTCTGCAGCTGCCAGGAATAGTGATGCAAATAACATGGTGCAAACAATACGAACAAAATGGGGATCTGCTAATCAAAACATTTCTCCATAGCACAAGTTAGGGCTAAAAACTCCACAGGGAACCTTTAAATGATAATGCATGGCAATGTAATGAAGAACACAAAGCTTTGTTTCTCTGTTGTTGACAACTCTGTCTCCATCCCTCTTTCTTTTTTTCCTTCTCTCCTCTCCTTCCTTCACTGTCCAAACAAAACAACCACACAACCTGGTATCTGGTGTTGTTTTCCCTCTCTTTCTCTCTGAATCACACTCACACACACATGGAGTCTAAATTATTAAAACCAGTTAAGTTTCCTGTATGGTCTTATCCCCCTGAGAAACTCAAAACCATTGGTTGACAAAGCCGCAGCAGTGGTAGCAGCTATCCATCACACTGACCTCAATCGGTTCTTTGTGTTTATGTCCGAATGAACAAGTCCAAAGGTTCAACTATCGAAGCAGCAGCTTCATAATCTCTCTCACATCTACATGCAGTCAAGTTGTTCATCTTCATTTTGCAGCTAACCTCATTGTTAAGTGCTAATGGAGGTAGTGATGTGGACATGCGATACAGATTTCCCTATGAATAATAAAATAATCTTATCTCATCATTGCTGTTGCTTTTCAGCACCACAACTACATAAAACATTGTCGGCTGGACTGTGATATATGGTGATCTATTGCGCACTAGTGCTAGTTGTAGTAGTCACCACAGTGTGTGTTGACCAGCCCATTGTGGCCCTTAGTAAACAAAATCATGAGCTTTAATATTCAGTCAGACTAAAATTTAAACTGAAACCCTCTCTCCTCACTGACTTCCTGTCCAGATGACACGGTGTCGGCCAGCAGTAACATGGACATGGAGGACCGGGTTTCCCACCTGGAGCAGAGGCTACAGCTGCAGGAAGACGAGATCCAGCTGCTGAAGGCCGCTCTGGCCGACGCCCTACGGCGACTGGGCTTCTGTGAGGAGCAGAGCCTGGTGATGCAGCCAGGAGGCGTCCATGCTGCTGGGAGGAGACCTCTGGCCACCACAGCTTCAGCACCGCCTACCAAGGGTAAGTAAAGTCCCTGCTCGGGGTGGTAGTACTTTACCAAAGTACAGATACCTTTGGAGAGGGGCTTAACATTTCTGATTGGTTGAGTACTCAAGCATTTTATTTCAGCCACCATTTTTAAAAAATCTGTAGCTGCATATTCAGTTTTCATTTTGCTTCAACACATCAACATGGAGTTACAGGAGAAACCATACGGCAGATGGACCAACGACACAAATCCTGTCCGTCGCTTTATTTGGTGTCATCGTTTCTAGTCTTCTGCCACCTGCTGGACTCGAGTGTAACAGCTTGTTGTAGCCTCCAATTTTGCATAAGTGAGCTGGCTGGTTTGCCTAATCTTCCCGGGTCTTTAGACGTCGGTGGAAACGCAGGCAAGCAGCGTTCTGAAGGAACCTTTTAGTTCCTTGAGTTAAGTCTGTGGGATTACAACTTCAAGGTTTTTTTTGGGTTGAAATGTGGCTTAAGGCAGCAGGTGAAGAAAGAGCCAAAGTCCAGCCCCTCGTCCTTGTTAGTTAGTTTTCTCATCAGTCATGAGTCTTCGTCCCTGGAAGGGTGTCAAACCTTTATGTAGATTGTTAAATGCTAACAAAGTAATTGTTTTATCTTTGTCAGACTGGGGAACAAATCCCTGCATTGCTCCAGCTGCTTTCCTGTCACAACACTACACCTCATTTGTCATTTTATTCCTGCTCTCCACCAGTGAAAATGACCCATCACTACTGAAAAACCATTAAACTGAATGGAAGGAATGAAAATTGTGGGTGACCATGCATGTTGCAAAAACAGATGTCTGAGTGTCAGACTCATCAGACACTCCTAATGTCAAACACAGGAAATTTGTAGGACTTTCCCTTAATGACATGGATGAACATACTGTCAGATTACAGGGACAACACCACCTCACACACAGCCCAAAGGGGGTCTTTGAGTCAGGTTTGAAATTGGGCTATGTGTAAACTGTTTGGGAACGTGTCAACATCCTCTGTTGATTAATGAGGCTAATGATTTTTTTTACGTTTCAGTGCGTCAGCTCCTGCAGGCTCTTCCCTCCAGACCTCTCAGTAATGGCTACGTGCAACAGAAACGCCTCCTATCCTCCCCTTCATCTCCTAAGAAAGAAGTGCTGCAGTCCATTAAGAGGTTAACTTACCAAAGGAAAACTGTTTCTAACAAATTTCTGTGTATTCACATTGGCTCTTATTATCCCTGCATTTACACTTTACACGAATTGAGGAGATGTGATGGCTAAAGCCTCTCCTTTGCCCTCTTCTCTTTCCCTTCCTCTTCCTCTTCTCCTTTAGGAAGAGTATGTCCACAGAGCGTCTCACCCTGGTGAGGAGAGAGATGGGAGCAGAGAGTCGGAGTCGAACCACCTCCTCCAGCAGCTCCTCCGGTGGCAAAAGGTAACACATTTCTCCTGCTGGATGGTGCATCTCATATAAATTATACACTGTATTTCTGAATCCATTTTCAGTACTGTATAAATAAATAAAACACTCACCAATGATTCAGTACCAGAGAAAATATAATACTGTATCCAGTGTTGCCGTGAAAACCTCTCTAACAAGCTTCATGTTTGTGCACTGTGGGTCACCAGGGTTCTGGAGGAGCTCTCAGGGTCACTGCAGATTGTTGTAATGAGCTGTGTTACCTCTCTGTCTGTAGGCAGACAGATGACAGGTCAGTTTGATCAGTGGCAGGAAGAAGAACCTGCTCTGCTTAGTGTTTGGTTACTGATCCTGATTATGGCTGTCGCGCGTATCTTTAAGGTTTTGTGCTTAGGTGAAGATGTTTGTTTGGAGTAGGAGCGACTTTAAGGTGATTTTGAGATATTAGATTTTTGATATTTAGATAATCAGATTTTAGATATCAGAGTGCTGAACATGATGAGGGCGGATGTGTCTTGTCTCTCTCTAACTGCATGCTGGGATAGGTTCCAGCTGCCCTGATAAGCAGGTATAGAAAATGGAAAGATGGAGTATTAAACATACGTGGTACTGAAGCCTTGTATTAGTGGTTTATTTGAAATGGAACCAGCCCATAATGTTGAGATATTGATTTCTCACAGTTATTAAGGTTTTAGACCATCTAAAGGGTTGAAAGCTGCTCTGTTACTTTAACTGAAATAAATGCACAGTATTTGCATTTGCTGCATCTTGATGAGATTTAACAGTAGTAGTCCTTCTTCCTCAGTAAAAATATGTCTTACCTTATAAAAACGGTGATGGTATTGTTGGGTGGTGACCCACTGACCACCTCTGAAAGTGGTGCATAAAGGCAGATATCCAGTAACAGAGACTGTATCCAGTATGGTGCTAAATAAATAAAAAGGACAGGAAAAGACAAAAAGCTGCCTCTCCCCCCTAATCAGCATCTGTATCTGATTTTACTGAAGGTATTTTTGTGGGAGCTGCTGCTGCTGCTGCTGCTGCTGCTGCTGCTCCGAGAACTGATGGTTTAGAGTTTCTAAAGTTTGAAAGCACACTCAGGATGTTTGAAAGGTTTGAATTATTCAGGCTGTGTGACGGGACAGAGACGGATTCTGCACATCGTCATCATCATCATGTGTGTCTGCCACACTTCCACAGTCAGCACTTCCTGTTTGTCCTGCAGTAACTCTCAGATGTCACCATGTATTATGTTCAACAGTTAACAGGCTGTTGGTCTTTACAATGCCACAGCTGTGAGCCTGATGGACAGTGAAGTGTCCACGTGTCACAGCCGACACGTGGGTCACCTGCCATCAGTGAACAAACTCAAAGAGCAAGTTTATATTATCTGTGGTTATACAGTACACACTGTAAACACACTCACCTTCCTATTGTTCTTTTTCATTGCAATCCTGTCTTTCCTCTAAGTCTTTCATCTTCCAGACTATTATTCTTTTCTGTTTCTGGTGTTGTGTTCTTCTCTCTCACAGTACACACACCTTTTCCATTTCTTCTTTTCTCAATCTTTACTTTCCTTTCTTTTCTTTTCTTTTCTTTTCTTTTCCTTTCCTTTCCTTTCCTTTCCTTTCCTTTCCTTCCCTTTCCTTTCCTTTCCTTTCCTTCCCTTCCCTTCCCTTCCCTTCTTTCTCTTCCCTGTGTTTCTGCTGATGGTTCAGATTCCCAGCAGTTCTTGGTAAAGAGGGGGTGTGGTTACCAGGCAGAGGGGGTGGGTCTCCACAGTCAGGAAGTGCATTTTGATTGGACGGTGCAGCCTCCTCAGGCAGAGCTAAAAGTTTGCTGAGCGAAGGAGGAAGTTGGTGTGTTGCTGTGGCTGTTGAACAGGACAGGAGCCGCTCTGACTGCTCTCCACTGTTGACTGTTACTGTAACGGAAAGCCTGCAGACATGAAGAGATCCTCCAGGTAAATAGCTGCTTTAACAGATAATCAATAATTACAGAGCAAGACACTGAGCAGAGAGGTTTCATGGGTAAAGCTTTTATGCTCTTACTGATTCATAGCAAAAACAAAAGTAGCAAAGTGAAGTAAATGTTTTGTATTTTTTGAGGAAAGTTGTGTAGCTTCAGTCTTTGGATGACCAGATGGTAACAGCAGTTTTCAAAATGCATATGCTTCATTCAAAGTCAACTGGATGAATGTCAGAAAAAGTACTTTTTTTGTTTCACACCCAGCTAGACAGTCATTTGTTGTATAACTAATATTGAATAGATTATAGATTAGCTATAGATAGATTATGTACAGACAGATTGCACAGATAGATTGTGGTTTGGTTGGTAGAAAGCATTCAGGCGTCATCATCTAAAGTTTGTGGTTATTTTCAGTCTAAACAAAGCCAGTAGTGAGTCGCTGAAGTCTGTCTTCACGACCGCCTGAGGAAGTTGTGCTGTTTTATGAAACTCTGTTGTCACGCAAGCCGTTTGATGCAGTAGGTTTCCCTGTCTGCGGGGCTGTGTGGCTGTGGGGAGGGGCTGCAGCACAGTAACACGAACACAACACAGACAAGAGTCATTTGTGTTTGTGGACCGCAGATCAAATGGCAAGTATCAGGTCTGATGAAAAACTCTAAATACTAAATGATGAGAAGAATTAGTCATAGTTTAATTGCGTAATTTTGTGTGTAGTTCAAACGAGAAAGAAAAAGGCGAGTGATTTTAGAAAGGCCTTGTGTGATGAACTGCAGTTAGTCTGCTTAAAAAAAAATGACACCTGACTTTAATGGAAACAATAATGAAGTGTTTTATTATTTTATTATACAAGTCGTGTCTCATCATGTCACACACACATTGAATGAATTTATGCTTATGTGTCATCAATGGCTTTTGTCTTTGGGCTTCTAGTGATGGTGGGAGCAAACAACCATGTCAGGTCTCTCTTCAGTTATGAAACACACACATGGATGCGATGAGTGAATGTGGAGTGACAGACCACCGGTCACACTGTGCTCAGCAGCTCTGTCACTTACCTGATTGTTCTGTTAAACTGTTTCTGACAGTGAGGTTATTACACCTGTTCAGGTTTCACATCACCTGCTGTAGTTTTATTTTCTGATGCTGTTTTGGCTGCTGCACATTTGTTCAAAGAGATTCTAATGAATTCGTTAATCTCTTGAACGTGTGGAGCAGCTTATATCTGAGAGTCTACACAAAATGCTGCAGAGACGGTTTCTTTATGATCACCGTGCAGCGTTATCACCACAGAGCGGCTGCTGAGGCAGCTGTGGGACTGATGTTACGATTACCGCTTCTGCTCAGCATGTAGAAACACTGATAACATTGATTGGATCTCCTGCTTAACATGCAACCAACTTATTGACCATGTCTCTGGTTGCAGATAAGCATTTTACACCACTAAAACCAGCTTAATATCACTGAGACTAGATTTCATCTAATATTCAGTCCAGTTAAAGTTAAGGGTAATAGTCCTTTAAATCATAGAGCACTGTATGGAGTTGAACTCTATCTCACAGGGTTACATTTATGCAAATACAAGGAATAGGGAAAAGATTTCTATCATATTTGCTCCATCTGTGTCTCTCCTTTCTTCTCTCTGTTTGGGACAGTCTGTCTTGGTCCACAAAATTCTTAAACATATTCTGTTGAACTGAAAATTTAAAGCATCTTAAAGCAAGTATACTTAAAATTGTGGTCCCAGTGTAACCTTTGTAAAGTCAACAAGCTTTAACAACTTGAATAAATAACTTTCCCTCAGGCTGATTGAAACCATGCAAATTCTGACACGGGAAAAGATCAAACAATCTGCACCATGTTGAAAAGATTGAGATCTTTTCCTTTTTGTCAAATCAAATCAAATCATCATCTCTCTCTCTCCCTTTTCTCTCTCTCTCTCTCTCTCTTCTCTCTCCCTTTTCTCTCTCTCTCTCCCTTTTCTCCCTCTCTCTCTCTCTCTCTCTCTCTCTCTCTCCCTCTCTCTCGTATATTTTGTCTGTCTGTTGCCACAATAATGTCGACTGGATTAGTCTGATCTAACATCGGCTGAAGTTGAGTCTCTTTGTGTATTTCTTCTGAGTTGAGTGAAGATGCGCTTGTGTCCATTAACTGAGGCCACTGAAGTACTTCAGTCATAATGGACCAGGAAATTGACTGTTCCCACCACTCCCACAGTTCAGGGGGCTTTGACCCATCACTTAGACCACAGCATCCATCTCCTCTGCCTACATCACTGCGATGGCTGCAGTCGGTCCCAGCTGGATGAAGCACTTTCAAAGGACTCACCTCTTATGAAATACAATGACGAGGAATCTGTTTTAATCGAAACATTTAAGTCAAATGTATTCGTGCAGCCAGTGAAAGTTTGGACAAAATCGACAGCTGAAGGTTCAAAAAATGAATAATTGTGCACACTGACTTAAACAATAATTCCCGGATTGTAAATTTAATATGTTAAACTTTACAAACTAACTAGCATTACTAAAAAATATTCCAGTTTTCATAATATGAGCATAATATGACCCAAGCACAGGGCACTGCAATGAAGCAGACACAAAATATGATAAACAATCTGACACACGAGATCTATTAAAAGATTCATGACTTTATTTAATCTTTCTGCAGGTGCTCCGACAGTCAGTGTATTGAAACCAGTCAGGAGTGAGTGGTTAGAGAAGGACAGTGAGCGGCTGGATTATGAATTTGAACAGACACCTCTCAAACAGCGCTGCAGAACAGCTGCAGGAAGGCCTCCTGTTGACTTCTTTAGAGAAGCAGAGCCCATCAGTTGCTCTATCTGTCTTTTGGTTGAAGGCTGATCTGATCACCTGCAGAGCTATCTCTGTGCCCACAGGTCTGGCTCTAGCAAATATCTTGAGATTCAAGGAGGCTCCCTACAAAGAGTCACTGGATCTTACTGACACTTCCACAAAACTGAACTGATGCCGGATTTCACAGAGGAACCCTGACAGGTCCTTGCTGCTCATTAGTCCCCCCTGGTTCTTACAAGAGCCCCTTGTGTTCTCAGAGTGTACGCAGGCACAAAATGCCAACAATACACTCAGCACTCCATGTTAATGAGTGGGCTGTTTGTGCGTTCCCTCTCCCTGGAAGTCTGGTGACTAGGACTGCAGCCACATGGGTTTTAGATCCACAGTTATTTGCCCTGTCCGGCTGCCAGTTACCCAGCATGCCGTGCACTAATTACTGGCTCTGGATCAATCTGGTTCTCTCATTGGCTAGAACCAGGCCACGCCTCATCTTCCTGGCAGACCAAACGTATACACACACACACACACACACACACACACACACACACACACACACACAGTTGAAGAGACAAACGGGCCTTTATGTGGTTGTTTTAAAGAGACGACACCCTGCCTGGTTGCCTCCAGCTGCCCAGAGACACAGCAGACACCAGTCAGGTCCTAAGATCAGTCGCCTGTTTGCTCTGTGGTCCATCTTTTCATCTTCCTCAGATGCTTCATGTTATGTTATGAAACACAAACATGCTGTGATCTCTTTTCTTTTTTACCAGTGATGCGTTAAACTTATTGTGGCTAACCTGCCTGGTCCAGTTAACTCCCTGTTAAACAAATGTCAGGAGAAGTAGACACACATGGCTCATCCTGGTTTTCGAAGGCATCCTGTTGACTTTTCTCCCTCATTAATGTAAAGCTGATTTGTTTGAATATTTTAAAACATGTTTTGTTTACGTCCATGTTCACTTGCAGCGGTCTTCTTCCTCACTCATTCAATACCTATAAATGTCAGAGTTTACTGGCTGAAGTTTCATCTCTCCTCACTTTGTGTCATTGCGTAGGGGTCACTATTTCTTAAATGGAAGCATTTGCTTTTCTTATATCTTTCCTCTCTTCTATTCAGGTTTTCCCTTATCTGTCACTTGTCTGTATTTGACTGTTATTTCACTTTTTTAAGGTTTTGTGTTAGAGCACTGACAATAGAGGAATCGTCATGACCCTGACAGTTATATTTGTCTTGATACAAGGAAAAATGTTTTTGCCTTTTTTGCATCTTGTAGAATTTTTTCCTCTGTCAGTTTTTTCTCTGTGTTTTAGATTTGAGTAATGCACCTGAGACACATCAGGTCACAGCAGTTTTCCTCATAGAAAACAAACATACATGCAACATACATCTGTCTTGCTCTGCCTTTAGTTTTAGATGACGAGTGTGTATACCCTGCTGCTGATGTGTTGTTTTCTCTGCTCCCTTCCTCTGATTGTGCTTCTACAGAGACACACAGGAAAGTCAAACACATCTTTCCACACTCTTCCTGTTGCTGAGCAGGAAGAGACAAACCATCACTTTCCCTATGTCTTATCAAGCCTTACTTTTACTGCTGTTGCCATGGTGATATCCACCTGTCAGCTGAGGCAGCCTGATTATCTGATTGGTTGACAGCATCCTGACAGGTTGGGTTGAGTGGTCAGCGTGTGCTGAAATGCTCGGCGGGCAGTTCTGATTGGTGGACAGACAGCTGATTCAGGAACAGCTGCTGCTGTAGCTCAGCTGCTGCAAACTGATGAGGCAGCTGCAGGTTCTGAGTGACATGTCGAAGTATGCATGTTGGCAAAGTGGCTGAATGGCCGGTTGTCATTTTAAATTCAGAGTGCTTATAAATGCATTTAGCTTCTCTGTGTGACATCTGGTAACACTACTGTTCATTGTGTATGAATCATGTTGCCTCCAGGTATCCATCACATACTGTACAGTGCACACAGCAGCGCTGTGTAGACTGCTGAGGGAAAAGGGGGATATATATTCATGAGTACGCACTATGTTAGCAACATATCAATCATATATCAACAGAAATAAGAAACGCTTTAAAACTTAATTTTGATGTACTACATTACCTCCAAATTTACTAAAAATGCTGGAACAGCTGCACTTGTTTTCTTTCAATTCCACAAGTTTGGTTCATGCTGAACATTTCAGTTAATACTTAATATGCATATGAAAACAATATTTCTGAGAACCAGGGACCTTAATCCTGCCTGTAGAGTACGTCATCTCAAACAAGAGTTGCAGATGAGAGCTGGCTTCCGGGCCTATGATGCATGGTCTGTGTGTTCTTGCTGACTGAACTCTGAAGCCCTTCCACAGATGTTCCTGATGTTCAGTTGCAGTAAAGCTGAGCGGTGCGGGTTGCAGCATGTAGAACAGAGAATAAATAATTCAGAATCTTATAGGAAGACCTGATGTTATGGAACAAAGTCGCAGGAGCTTCACTGAATACTGATATATTCTGTGTGTATTGTTTGATGTTCTTACGTCATCTTTTTTTTTTCCCACTATGGATGACAGAGCCTGAAACGTCTTCTGCTGCAGATCAAACTTCACAGGACACATTTGATTAATTTTTCTTTTTTTTTTCTGTTTTCAGCAAATCCAAAGAATGCACCTTCAATGCAGGTAAGAAAGGTTTTCACCCCTCTGACGCTCTGTGATTTGTGTGTAATTTAAGACTCGAGTAGTTATTATGTCTCACCCTCTGATTACTGTCACACTGCAGCCTCTCGTGTGTGCTACTCGATTAACCCTCAGGAGTCCTTGATGCACTCGGGAAGGATTTTTGTTGACATTTTGAACCAGTAGATATTTCTCATTAGAAATGCTGAAGATCCCTCTTTAACAGAATCGTCTCATTTTTAATTGGAAAAATCTTCAGGAGAAGCACAAAAATCTGCAGCTAAATTTCTAAAGCATCCATATTGATTAAAGATTAGTGAAGGGTTGGCTTTGTAGACCCGAGTTGTGTCTGTTTATGGATTATCTGATGATTACAACAAACAAAGTTTTCCTCTGTGTCCTCTTTTTTTCTGCTTGGTTTCACGGGGGAATGCTAACAAGCTATGTTCCAGAAAACGAGCAAATGTCAGAGATTTAAGAGAAAGTTTACAAAGCTGTAGTCTGTAAAACTGGCAGGATTTCAGCACTGTTTATACCGTGGACATTATAAATCTGTGATGATCACAAGATTTTTTGGAGCACACATTGATCCTTTAGCTTCTCTCAACAACCTCAGTTAGTGATTCTTAAAATAAGGCCTCTCGGCTGCTGTTTGGATTTTCAGGAAAATGAAGCCACAGGATTAGATGAAAGAGGATGGAAGTCAAGTCTGTCTCACAAACTCTCTCAACTTTCAGTTAATGCAGTTCTGTCATTTTCTTAAGAGACACGTTTACTGTCGTCTCTTTGTTCTGTCTTTTCCACTTGTCCCTGAATCTTGAGTTTTGTTCCCCCAGAGGACGGCTACGTGAGGATGTTCCTCCGAGGTCGTCCTGTCACCATGCACATCCCCGACCAGCAGAGGGAGAGCTACAGCATCGACCACAAGGCGGCGCTCCCTGACCGCAAGCTCAAGCTGCAGTGGGTGTATCCTTCACACTGGGAGAGGGATCTGGACTGAGTGAATGAATTGAGGATAAATTGGAGTAATGAATGAGTTATCATCCATTTTAGCATAAAAGCAAAATCAATTGACAAATCAGTGGATGGCTAAATTTAAAAAAGTTAAAACCTGGAAAGCTGATTGAAAGTGGTTATTTGCAGTTAATTTTAATAGAATCTTTAATTTTCTTATTTCTCCACTTGAAGTGTTTCTGTAAAGTCTGTTTTCTGGGAGGTGCAGCTCTGAACCTTAAATAGCACTATTGGCTTTTTATATGTTGTTAATCTGGAATCTGCAGAAGGAGAATAAGCTTCAGTCCCTGCGAGTCATCTTCGTAAAGAAAAAGCATCAACTAAACTTCTAAATAAGAATATCATGTGTTCTTGTTTGGTGGTTCTGTCTTGTTCCTTAACTTAAGCGTGGCCCAGGTACGGCTACCGCGGTCGTGACTGCCGCTCCAACCTCTACCTGCTGCCCACAGGAGAGATCGTCTACTTCAACGCCTCCGTGGTGGTGCTGTACAACACGGAGGAGCAGCAGCAGAGACACTACCTGGGCCACAACGATGATGTCAAATGGTGAGAAGACAGCAGGCTGATAATGGCTGTCCTCCAAGTATTTGATTTTATATATATATATATATACATATGTGTGTGTGTGTGTGTGTGTGTGTGCGTGCGTGTGTGTGTGTGTAGATTTCTAAATATACAGTACCACAGCCTTGCTGAAAGATTTCCCCTCCACATCCTGTGTGTGTGCAGCCCATGTGTTTAAACAGAGAAGTGACTCTCATGATATTGAGATGTTGATATTGTTGAAGCATTCAAATGCTTCATGAAATTCTTCTCTATCCATCTACCACATGATTTCCTACACAACACTTCTTCTGTTATTCAGTCAAACCTGAAGCTCACATATTTCACAGCCGACAGGTTCATCAGAAGCTTCTTCACACTGACTGTGTTTATCATTAATGTCAGTTCTGGTTTACTTAATGACATCCTGAATGAGCTCTGTGACTGGAGCCACTGGGATGTAAACAAACTCAATCCCCCCGGGGCATGCTGGGAAAGCTCCTCATCTCTGCAGGGAAACAATTGTGGTCTCCTCTCCCACGCCGTCATACTGAGTCCTTCTCTTGTTCTGGCTGTGAAAAGGATCCAGTGTTGACTACTGTAGTGTTTTGATGTTGTGTTTTTAGTTTAGAAAGACAATGTCATAATAGGTTTTTGAAAACATATTTGAGGCTTCCCGTTTTATAATGTCAATTCCTTGAACTTCTTTGTCCATATAAGTCATATGCTAAAAAAGTGTCTGTCAAGGAAACAGCAGCAAATGATGTTACATCCTGAAACCGGCATGCAGTGTTTCTGCTTTCCTAGTGATGCCTTCACTTGCATTGTGTTTTAATCCGAAGCTCCTCTGGGCTTTTACACCTTTTACCATACAAGCCAGAAACGGGAGAAAGAGAAAATGAAAATGATGTTATAATTTATGTTTTCTCTTCATAGCCTGAGTGTGCACCCGGACATGGTTACCATAGCAACGGGGCAAGTGGCTGGAAACTCTAAAGATGGAAAGGTACAGTGAAAATAGAGATACAGTTTAAATTATATTTAAATGGATAGGAAATGTTAAAAAATGTTTTTTTAAATTTTAAATTTGATGTAAAATTCCTAATAGAACTCATCTTGTGCTTTAGCATTAGTAAGGAGTTTAATAATATGACATGGAGGAAATTTTTTCAAGACATTTTTGTTCCCATGAGTCAAATGAGTTCGTCTAACTCAATGTTTCTCTGTCTGGTTTGACCTCTGTCACTTTCCTGCTCAGCTGCTGGCTCCCCATGTTCGTGTTTGGGATTCTGTGAGTCTCAACACGCTGCATGTGCTCGGGATGGGAGTGTGTGACAGAGCAGTCACATGCGTAGCTTTCTCCAAGTCGGTAAGCAGCTTCACGTCCTGTGGCGTTTACTGAGGGTGTGACACTGTGCAAAGTTCAGTCAAGTACTGACGCTGTGATTTACAAATGAGTTCTAGTTTTAATAAACACATCTTAATGTAGATGTAACTACTTATTGTTGTCTTCAGAACGGCGGCACCTACCTCTGCGCCGTGGACGATGCCAACGATCACATCCTGTCGGTCTGGAACTGGCAGAAGGAGAAGCAACTGGCTGAAGTCAAGGTATCCTGAACCTTGACCTTTGACCACCCGAGCCTTATCCCATTTACACAGCTCTATTATTATTCATGCTACTTCCTGGTTTGAAAGTTTAATTGCCAAATAGTATGGATCACCAGAATGGACAAAAAGGTTGTAATATTACAAGTTCTCTTCAGAGTGAATCTGGTAGAGATTCATGCCGTGTCTTCACTCCTCCTGTCTGTGCAGTGCTCCAATGACTCTGTACTGGCTGCTGTGTTTCATCCCATGGACGCCAACGTGATCGTCACCTGTGGAAAATCTCACATCAACTTCTGGACCATGGAGGGCAACACTCTGACCAAGAGACAGGGCCTGTTCGAGGTATAGCCATGATAACAGCTGCTCTGCGCTCCACAAATATAACACACCCTCCCACCTCAAATGAATCTCATTAAACCTCACTGTGATGAAGATACATGTGTTATTTGATTAAGTACACTCAGCCAAAACAAACAGTCTAGTCTGCAACAGCCTCGCACTAAATCCCATCATCTCTCTCTCTCTCTCTCTCTCTCTCTCTCTCTCTCTCTCTCTCTCTCTGTAGAAACACGAGAAACCAAAGTATGTGTTGTGTGTGGCGTTTGCTGAGAATGGAGATGCCATTACAGGAGACTCCAGTGGAAACATCTACGTCTGGGCCAAAGGTAAAATCTAATCTAAACTGAGCCCAACCCTTTGTGCAAGATATTAAGAAATTAAATCTCTCAACACTAAAAGCTTGGCTGCTTACTGTGGTATGAAAATGTTAATGCAGAGGTGGCATTCATGTGAGAACATGATTGGATTTTTGAAAAGCAACCAGTAAAGATGCAGGAAACTAAAACCAATTTGTAAGTTATGGATCATTACTGAAAGGTAGCTGTAAAACATGTTGCCCTCTGTAGCTAAATCCAACTATAAGCGTTTATGTTTGCAGAGCAGGTCATTAATTCCATCATGATATTGACTCCAAGGTAGAAAATTGTTCTCTGGGTTCATCATCAAGTGATGCAAATGTACAGTTTAATTTGTTTCTCACATATTGAAAAGTGTGAAGGATCCAACAGAGGCGGGCATCTTCTGTTTGTCTCCTGATGGACAGGTGGTAACCGCATCAGCCAGGTGGTGTCCGGGGCCCACGAGGGCGGGATTTTCTCAATATGTGTCCTGAAGGACGGCACCATGGTGTCTGGAGGAGGGAAGGACCGCAAGGTGGTGCTGTGGGACCACGACTACAGGAAACAGGCTGAGATGGAGGTAAGAGCACTGAACTGTCCTGTGCATATAAAAGGCACGGTCAGAGAATAATCCTGCAGAGAGAGAGAAGTCTTCTCTTACTTACAGCCTGTGTGTGTGTCTGTGTGTGTGTGTCTCTCCCCAGGTGGGTGAGTCGTTCGGTCCAGTTCGGGCTCTGGCTGAAGGAAAACCAGGAGAGCTGTTTGTTGGAACCACCAAGAATGCCATCATCAGAGCTGCCTTCCCTGATACATTAACTCCTGTTGTACAGGTACACATACACACACACACACACACACACACACACACACACACACACACACACACACACACACACACACAATTTACCTGTTCTGGTATAATAAGAGTACACAAGGATATAATTTTTTTTGTCACTAAATATCTTCAGTATTTCCAGAAGGGAGATAAGTTGTTTCCACCGTATGTCTTCTTCTCTAACACACTCTTGTTGTCTGCTTCCACTCAGACGTCTAGTATTATGTTTTGGGAAATGCAAATAGATGCTAAATGTGTACACACAGCAGCCTCAGGATGTATTGAATAAGACGTGCAATGTGTTACAGGGTCACACAGATGAGCTTTGGGGGCTGGATGTTCATCCCTCCATGGAGCAGTTCGTCACCTGCTCCCAGGACAAACAGGTTCACCTCTGGGACACCAACTCCCATCAGCCCCTCTGGAGCAAGACTATTGATGTAAGGAGGAATAGGATGATAGGATTTAACATCAGGATGTTAAGCACTGACTTTACAGCACCTGAATACAAAAAATAATTGAATCAGAGAAGACACTTCTGTCTTTAATAATAAGAGTAATGAGTTAGATCAACTGGTTGATCCTCTGCTCTGCTCCCCTCGCTGCTCCAGGATCCAGGGAGGTCTGCAGGTTTCCATCCCAGCGGGGCTGTTCTGGCAGTGGGGACCATGACTGGAAGGTCGGCCTCTCAGCTGACATTTTGTTCCCACAGTTACATTTCAGAAACTAAACACTAACAATTCAACAGCAATTCACAACATCTGGAACAACTGTTACACAAGACGACAACTAATCCATTTCTTAGAACACTAATCCTGTGAAACACATTATTAAAAAATGAGTAAGGAGGTACTTCAATTCAAAAATTCAACTTATGAAAGAACACTACTTCAACTTACTGTATGTAGTTGTGGCAACTGCTCTAATAACAATTATTTAATAATAAAACATCAATCAGAACTAATTAACTAACAGAGGCATCAGTAGGTTGTTTTAATTGTTTTCTGTGTTTTGTTTAATTTAGTTTTCTTCTTTTTTATTGATAGTGATTTTAATTATTGTTTTATTTGTTGTTTTTGTGGGTGGACCTCAAGAAAACTAGCGACCACTGTGTGGAAGCTAGTGGGAATCCAAATAAAGAAATGAATGGATGCAGAAAGAAAGATAAATCGGTTAATTAATATATTTGTTGATCAACAGAAAAACTAAGAAACAGTAACTTGAGTAATTTATTAAGCAAAGATTACACATTCACAGTTTCCATCTCTTCAAATGGGATGGACGTGATGGATTGTGATGGACATTTTCACAGATTTCTTGTGTGTGTGTGTGTGTGTGTGTGTGTGTTGCAGGTGGTTGGTGCTGGACACTGACACCCGGGATCTTGTTTCTATGCACACAGATGGCAATGAAATCATCTCCAACGTCAAGTACTCTCCAGGTAAAACATCACCTGTTCACATCACTGAGCCAAATCCATAAAACACTTGATTATCTCTACTGCATCATCTCTGCCAGCAGCACCGTTAACGATGTTGACCTTGTGCCTTTTAGATGGTAACTTCCTGGCTGTCGCTTCCCATGACAATTTTGTTTACATCTATGCTGTGACGGAGAATGGCCGAAAGTACAGCCGTGTGGGGAAATGCACTGTAAGTGTACTTTCCTAAAATAACAACCTTCTTTCACAATTCATATCTCGGCTGTCTGGAAAAAAAAATATTTATTTAAAGCGGGACCAGCTATTTTTCTCTTTATGCACAACTCTATTACATAACTGGGGTTGAAAGATGAATAGTTTTTTTTTTGTTATTGTTTATTGTTAAACTTCACTTGAAGTAGGAAATAAAAGTTAGATGCAGAAAATCTGACCTCTTCTGCTCCCTCCTCCCCAGGGTCACTCCAGCTTCGTCACCCACCTGGACTGGTCGACAGACAGCCAGTACCTCGTCACCAACTCAGGAGACTACGAGATCCTCTTCTGTAAGCCCCCCCCCCCCCTTCCTCTGCCTCTTCACACTCACTTAGGGCTGAACGATATGCAAAAAAAAAAAAATATGTAAACTCACATCACTCATGTTACAAAGATAGAAAAAATGTGAAAGTGACATTTTGGCTGTGTGTGTTTTGTCTTTGTTTTTTTCTCAGGGGAGGCATCCAGTGGTAAACATGTGACCAACATGGACACGGTGCGCAACCTGGAGTGGGCCACTTACACCTGCACTCTGGCCTTCAGTACCTTCGGTAGGTTGATAAATCTCACTTTTATCCATCTGAAGCCTGTGAACCCACCTCAGGTCCAGAGTGAACAACAGGTGAATTATCAGATTCATGTAGTTTTATATTCTGTGTGTTTTAGGGTTAGTTGGCAGATGTTTGATAGTTTTTTAACTTCTAACACTTTGGTATTTTGTAATGTTTACCAAACTGAAAAGACTCTAGCGTTCTCTGGACTGAGTATCCACCCGTGGCTTTTGGAAGATAGTTTTGTCTACTGTTTAAATTTCTGACTTGTCATTTCTGTTGGTGAAGTGTCAATATTGACCGTTTGATCAAACCGCTGCACGACGATTTGAATTTTACTGCAGCCTGTTTGTCTTTCTCACACTTTCACTAACTCTCTCTCTCTCTCTCTCTCTCCGTCTGTCTCTCTCAGGAATTTGGCCAGATGGAGCAGACGGCACAGACATCAACGCCGTGTGCAGGTCACATGACGGATCCCTGCTGGCCTCTGCTGATGACTTTGGCAAAGTGCACTTGTTCTCCTTTCCCTGTTCTCAGCCAAGGGTCAGTCATGTTCACCCACAGTTACACTCTGTTAGCGTATCAGCATCAGTGCCTGTGTGTCTGCATGCACACATCACGTTTGTATTGTCATGTTTATGTCCTGAAGCTTTCCAGCAACTCATCTCTCCACTGCTTTTAGGGTTTGCTGCGTTGTGACCTTTTACTCCTCAGAGCTGAGCAGCCACACTGCTCTTCTCTGACCACACTGTGATTACGTATTTATGAACACTGTAAAACACACTGAAAGCTCAGCAGAAATAACATAACACTCAACCGCAAGGCTTTCGGTGTGGCATCACCACCAGACCTATAATGCCCCCAATTTCTACCAGGTGTTTATTTTGTGCTCACAAACGAGTGCTGTTGACTTTTTTTCTTTCTTTTTTGCAAGTTCTTCAAGTTTAAACGTTAGACTTTTAAACTGGAGTTGTAAACGTAATTGTCCATTCAGACAAGCTGGCTACCATTATCACAGAAACTGCAGAAAGCTACAGCAGCTGCAAATGGTTACAACATGTTGGTATTTTAAGCACTCAGAATTAACTCATCGTAAAAGTTTTACGCACATTTAGCGACTAAAACCAGAAGCAAGTAATAGTTTTACTTCATGAAAAACTGAGACTGATTCAAAAATTAACTGTGTACATATGTTTTCTTAAAATTCTGTCACTGTCAAAGGCTTCAATATCACTGCCCAGCCTGCAGGTCATGAGGAGGAGTCAAGGTCATAAGATGATTCATAGGTTAACCTGATGACGAGGTTACATGTAGATAAAACTCCTATTGACACAGTTACATGTTTTAAATTATTTGACCAAAAAACTAATTAGAGAAATACTAAACTTTTAAGATTTTATAAACGTGATCCCCGCGCGTCTGTGGCTCAGGACGTTGAGTGGATCGTCCACTATTCGTAAAGTCGGTTCAATTCGATTCCCGGCTCCTCCACTCTGCATTTCGAAGTGTCCTTGGGCCAGATACTGAGCCCCAAGTTGCCCTCAGTGTTTCACTGGTGCGTGAGTGTGTGTGGAAAAGATGCTGTATGAATGTGTGTGTGAACGGGTGAATGTGGCCTCCATTGTAAAGCGCTTCGAGTGGTCGATAAGACTAGAAAACCGCCATATTAGCGCGGTCCATTTACCGTTTACCATTTACCCATGCTAAGTGCAACACCTTAACAGCTGATCTGTTGTTTTTGTCTTCACTCAATACTTTGTTACTTTACTATGTGCTCCGCTCAAATTTATAGGCTCCGAGCCACGAGTGCAGTGGCCACAGCAGTCACGTGACCAACGTTGCCTTCCTGCACGACGACAGCCACCTGATCTCCACCGGCGGGAAAGATACCAGCGTCCTGCAGTGGGTGGTCGCCTAGGCAACACTATCAGCCCACATCTCTAATCCCCCACAGGCGGGGACCAGCATCCTCCCTGACCCCTGTCACCTCTTCACTGTTTAATCATCCTGCCAGCAGGGGGCAGCACCTCCTCCGTGCCCCCTGGAAATTACAAAACCACACTCACAACTTGACCGGGCCACACACCACACAAGATGAGATAATGAGTATCACTGTAATAAATGGAATATTATTTAGTGTCCAGCTGTTTGTAATAGAATGTAGAGAAAATGACTTGTTGCCATGCAGGAAGTGAATCCTAATTGTTCCCCCAAAAAAAATCAACTACTGTAACACCAACTGAGCTGGAAGCTGCTGCTGGTGACACACAGTAAACCTATGATTTTAGCATTACTACTAACTGTGCCTAAACTGTATTTATCTTAACCCCTTTTAACTGGAATTCCACCTATTTTATAGGACTGATGTGTTTGCAGGCTTGAGCTCCTTAATTGCAAATCATGTGCACTTTACAGTTTTGTTGACCTTTTTTGAATGCATGCTACATTGTTAGGGTTTACATTTATACTTTTGGGTTTAATAGGGTATTTTTCCTTCAGCTATTGGTTTCCATTCATTTTCATGAAGTATGAAAATCAATCTGCAAACTCTTGAAATGAGTCTGACTAGGAAATACAGTATTGATTCTCTGTGATTCATTACACAACTAAAATATTTTAAAATATATTTTCATATCACTGAATCCATGGAACCAATGGATTATTGCAATAAAAAATACACCTACATATATATAAGACAACAGCTTGGTGTGCAGAATAGTGAGCTGTAGTGTAAAGTATACTTGATTTGAAATAACCAGGTGAAAACATGGGCCCTTTAATGGCTGCGCTCCAGGAGAATGTAGTAGATAGTTGTCAACAAGCACTGCTCTTTCCAGAAGCAAACAGTGACTTCAAGTAAACCCTCAAAACCATGTGCAGACATGTTGTGAAACAGAATGTAGCCTTGTCAAGGTGTGATATTCCTGTGCATGAGCTTTAAGAAAGAGTGATGTCTGTTTGGAGGAAGTAACTGACCTGTCGTGGGGCAAAGGAAGATTGTATTAGAATTCCTAAAATAGGTGGTGTTCCCCTTTTAAAATACTTACTATTACCCCATTGCCTTCTTATACTACACTTTTCCATCCCTCAGCCTCATTTCCAAACTCTTAAGGTGCAGATTGTTATTATCACAGACTGTAAAATGGTACGAAGTGGCTGTTTTGTCTCCCCCCGACCCCCACCCGGGCTGCTGCGTTTCCCCCCATCCCCCACCCGGGCTGCCGTGTTTCTGATTGTACTACTACTGTAACTGTGCTGAGAAGGCACTAGATGGCGCTACAATACAAGAGAATGAGCATGACTGAGGCTGTCCTCCTGTAGATGCTGTTAATGTTGCAAAGGTCTCTAGAGTAAAAATATATATTATGCAGTATATCCGAGTGGCTGTGTTATTTTAATATTTAACTGTAACAATGATGGATGTTATTACTGTTCTTGTGGCACTTTTAGCGATTGACAGAAGGGTAATGTTGGCTACTGTGCTGTAGAAGTGAGCTTGAGCTGTGCTTTGCCTTCTGTTTTGTTAATAAAGTTTTTACCCAAGTACAACTGAGGGGAGGCTCTTTTTTTGTTCCTATAAATTAGCTAGAAAAAGGATAAGAGATACCCTCATCACAAGGGATGATCCTGGTAGAATCAAGGTAAAAATATTCATGAATATACATATACAATAGTCTTTATCTATTACATCTTTATCATGTGTTGCTGTATATAATAAATCATCTGCTCAATTCAACAGCATAACATTTGTTATTATTCCCATACAGAAATGTAATATATGACACATGCAGTGTGTCCCTATATCAAGAGTGATGTTGCCATATATGTCACCTATTAGGGAATATATATCATTCTCAGATATATACATACACGCACATGTACGCTAAGTTTATAACAGTTATATGTTTATAACATGAAATATCCATAGTAAAACCTCTATATGTACATATATTAATAATATCTATATGATGCATTTTATATGGTGTAAAATGTTGTCACTATATGTTAATGATATATAGCAAATTTATATATGAAAGTTTTTTTTTTTTGAAAACCTACATATAAAAAATCTTTATGTTTATACATGTTTTTCTTATTACCAGGGCGCACGCAACAATTTCTCATTCATTTTAAACATATTCTCACATTCTAGGAAAGTGGTCCCAAACGTTTGGACTCTAGTGTATATTAGATCAACATATATTGACAAGCTTTGGGCTATATACTGTATATCTTTTTGTAAAGTCTACAATATAAGCATGCATACATAAACATACATAATTGTACATGAAATTGTTCCCATTTCTAATAGGTTTCATATATATAATTTTCACATAAATATTTTTATTTTATATGCACATATATTTCACATTTCACTATATGTGTATATATTACATTTGTGTATGGGTTAATACAAAATATTTTGTGGTAAATTAAGAGTAAAGAGAGGAACCAGGGAGGCTGTTATGGTGACAGTTGTATTGTACATGTGAGTGAGTCTGTTTGTGTCCAAAGGTTCAAGTACCCAGATCACACAGTGTTAACTGGAGTGAGTTGATAGTAAACGAGAACTCTCTCTCACCTCTCTAAACAACATCATACACCTGACCTGGAGTTTTGCTGAGTGACCTGCAACAGGAGCCTGCTGTTCCGTGAAGACACCTCCTCCCTGTTTCCATAAATAAGAGGCTCTACCTGGATCAGACTGACAATATGTTGTGTATTTACTGCATACTATTGTGAGATGGGGAAAAAAAAAACTTTCACCTACAGTCAAAAGTCAAAAAGGAATAAATCTAGGGAAAGCCAGCAGTTTCAAACTAACTGTTGAAAAGCAGCTGAAATATGATTTTATTCAGAAGTGGTGTAGTGAGCTGCAGAGAGTGTGTGTTGAATTTAAACATGACTTTAAATTAGCACTAGTGTTACGGACGTTTCAGGGTTAGAAACATCAAACCATAGAAGATGTAACAGCTTGGATAAGAATCAGATACTGCTACTTTTGAAATTGCAACCATCTAGGATCAGAGTATCACATTTTCTTTTAATGTAAGAATACAAGTATCAACTTTAATCTCAACCTCCCATCTACATCTCTACATCAATGCCTCATCGACTTTCATTACAGTTGTATCAGTTACATATAAATTAGACGTCCTCTTGAAGGATGTTTATACTGATCAGGGTCTAATGTCAATAAAAATGTTTATGAATATAAATTTGTAATTTTCTTATCTTGTTTTTTTTTTAACATAACATGATAACAACATGCAAACAGAAGCATATATGTATTCAGTACATAAATTATTAATGGCTTTATTATATAATGTAGACAGGTGGTGCATTGAGCTCAGTGTTCCTGCACTTTTGTTGATTTATGTACATGAGATTCTTCAATACATAATTCAAATATTTTTTTATTTGTCTTTATGTTGTTTCTCTGTGGGCCTTTTCTCCACTCCGCCATCCTTCTATTCACATGATCCAGCAGTGGATCATGTGAATAGAAACCATGAGGAGTTCTCACACACACACACACACACACACACACACACACACTCACACACTGTACTCTCTGACCTTCTACAGAAGTCACCGAGATCTCTTTGTACAGCAGCCCATAGACCAGAATGCATTGCAACATGTTGCATTTTAAGCTGTTTTCTCTTCATTGCGCTCTCCATCCACACACATTAAAATTTAACAAATGTCGGCAGGTCCTCTGGGGATGGCTGAAAGGCATTCTGGAAAATATCAGTAATCAAGGATTCAAACAGAGGAAGATTATGGTCAATTACAAATTCATCCCAAACAGTGAGTGCATTATACACAGACCTACTGTGTAGCTGATGTGATGATATGTCGGAGTAGGAGAAGATGGGGGGGAGTCAAATGCAAGAGGGAGGATTCCAGTGTTTATCCAGTGTCAGGTCACGCTGGTGTTGTGGTCATGATGGCCTGATGTTGTCTGTCAATACCTCTTAGTGTGAAGATGAGGAGCTGGAAGAGGAGGGAGCCACTATAGATCCTCCCAACACCAACGTCACAGACGCTCAGGAGGTTCTGTAGATGGACTGATACTTTAAGACACTGCAGCACAACCTCAACAGGATGTAAAACAGCTTCAGGCACTCAGTTCTCGTGTCACGTTCAAGTGCATTTCATATTGATCCGCATTGGTGTGTACAGACTAATCACAAAGCAAACGTTAGCAAGTCCACACAGAGTCAATGGAG
The DNA here is from genome assembly GCF_002260705.1 of Seriola dumerili. Classification (NCBI taxonomy): domain Eukaryota; kingdom Metazoa; phylum Chordata; class Actinopteri; order Carangiformes; family Carangidae; genus Seriola; species Seriola dumerili. The sequence continues at coordinate 637,803 of NW_019174291.1, forward strand.
AGACACAAGAGGACAAAAATGAAGAGAATTTGCCTTCGTCGAGGTGAAAACTTCCACATGAGCTGAAAATGTTTCAGCTTGTGTAAAAAAACATCTTTAATGGAAATTTATTGTGGGCAAATAATTTTACACGTCATGTAGGAGCCATGTATGATTTCAGAGAGGAATGAATTTTGTAGGTTTGTGATGGTTTATATTTTGGTGTTGTTATTCATTAATCCTTGTGATATATCAGTTATTAATGTCATTTATTATTGTACGATTGACAGCTGGATCACATGGACATTGGTGGCGACATTTGTAGTTGATACAAGCACCTGTCCACCTGTGTGTGTATTTTGCACTGGCAGTGAATTTTTTTTTTGGAAGTGTGAGACAAAGCAAAGACCCGACCCCGACCTTTCAGTGACTTTTAGCCTGTTTCATGAAGTCACTACATAGCATATTGATGAATTATTTTTTTAATTATTCATTCATTCATGGGGCATATTCTGTATAATTTCTCATAAAAAATATTTACATCACATTGTCTTATTATTGTCCAGTATAGACTTCTGTAGCTTCATAGCTTTTCCATTCCAAATAAACAAGAATTTGTCTCGGGCACTTCTGGGAGTTTTACAGGACGCAGGGACAACATGGACATCACAAGGACAAAAGGACTTCCCATACAGTACAAAGGAAGAGCGTGAGACATATGATACCCTAAACTTTAACACAATAAACATCGACCTTTAGGACAAGGGTGACGCAGAGGACATGGAGGAGGAGGAGGAGGAGGCAGTGCGAAGGCCTCCTACAGGACACTAACACTTCTCAGAGGTGGAAGATAACCATGTTACCAGTGTGTTGGCATTTAGAAGGTAACTGTACTGAGTCTTAAATCTCTCCTGAAGGGCAGGGTCACGCACAGCGCAGGGAGTAACCGGAAATAACGGAGCCAGGAGCAGACACTCTTCAAAGTGTTAAAAACCTGTGTTAATGATTTTTTATTGATATCATCAGTCACTTTGTCCTCCTTGTTGTTTTTTTTTTATTCGTACTACTCTGTGCAGCAGGTGTAATGAGCTTTATCTTTTCTTATCTTGGCAGGAGATTTCACAGCAACATCAGCTGATCACAGTTAAAGCCACATTTATCCTCCCATGTTTCCTTTAGCTTCATTCACAAGGTACATGACTGATGTTTAAATGATGTCATTTAATTATGGGTAAATCAGAAAGAGAGGTGACCTCAAGTTTAGGTGCAGAGTACATTTACTCATCGGGAGGATACTTGCATTTTATATATAGTATTTTGATTTTGATCAATTTTATACCAGCTGTTCAAAGACAAATATTGTGCTTTTTACTCAACTATATCTATCTGACAGGTTCTCTATCATTATAGAGTTACTACTAGCTACAATCACAACACTGTGATTTCTTGCAGATTTGCAGGCAGTTGGAGATATTAGGTGCATTTCCATTGACCTGCTTAATGCGCATTTTGAAACTGCAAACTTAAAAAAGAGTAATGGAAACAAGTGAATTTAGGAAAAACTGTAAAATGTTCCAAAAAAAAAAATGCTTTCAGACTATTGGACAAAGCAATATTTTGCAAAATTGAAATGAAAACACACTTTTCGCATTCAAGTGGTGGCGCCTGCCGTATCATGCCCCAGGGAGGTCACGTTTAATTGGAATGATATTGTGAGAGAAGGTGATGCTTGAACACTTTGAATGATCGCCCTGTGATGTAGGAGCCAAACCAGAGCGGACACCCAGCTGGGACAGGCTGGACAGCAGAATTTGGTGCAGTGTTAAAAGCTTGACAGAGGAGGGGTGAACTTTATTCACAGGAGGTTTCGTATGTACACAGATTGACCTCTCGGCACTGAGTGCGGCCCACCTCTGTTGTCATTGGTCAGCATAATAAGGATAATGCACCAATCTGTTCTTATGAAGCCTATTTGTAAAATTCATCTGGAGTGTTAAAAGCTGCCATCAGCTCCAATAAGATGAGAACTGATGGCTGGATGTCAATTTTAAGCGGCAGTGTTTTCCAGGATTCAGTGAGTGTCAGTGTGTTAATATACGACTGTCTGGCAAAGCAGGGATGAACTTAGATTTATTGACAGCGAACTGGCAGTTCTCCAAACCAGCAGAGGCAGTTTGTGTTGCTGAAGATCAGGTTGGTTTGGTTATTTTCCCAACAGGGAATTTTACAGTTCAGCCTCATCTCGTCCAATCACACCAACAACCTTTGGTTTTTTAGAGCAGTGGTTCTCTAATGTTTTCAAATCAAGGATCCAAAAGTGACACAAATTAGAACGACAGACCCCCATAAGATTTCTGCTTGTTTGAAACCCATGAACAATATAGTCATACATTCTATCATTGTGTTTCTTATGGATGGAATTATTATGGGAATAAATTATTTTCCTTTTTTCTTTTTTTCACCCACTTTGACACTCACTGTTTTGGAAAACAACCAGAAGCAGCAGCATCATCACCATCATCATCAGCAGCAGCAGCAGCATCATCATCATCAGCAGCAGCAGCAGCAGCAGCATCATCATCATCATCATCATCATCATCATCAGCAGCAGCAGCAGCAGCAGCAGCAGCAGCAGCAGCATCATCACCATCATCATCAGCAGCAGCAGCATCATCATCATCATCATCATCATCAGCAGCAGCAGCAGCAGCAGCAGCAGCAGCAGCAGCAGCATCATCACCATCATCATCAGCAGCAGCAGCAGCAGCGCGTTCCACTGTCTCCTCACCTTTCATACAATTGATGATTGATGGGAGATTTCTTGTAAACAAATGTTCAACCACATTCCCGTCAGAGACCAAACAGCTTCAGCACTGGAGAGAAGCACACCATCTGGAACTGTTTCTAGGCTTGCATCCAGCCATGATGCTCCCTCAGACAATCAAATACAACATTAAATATATCATCGTCTGAGGGTAGTTTTTGTTCCACAGAAAATACACTGATCTAAGCTTATTACAATTCATGATCTGGACAGTTTCTTTTTCCCAGAAGACGACTCAGAAAAACGGAATTAGTGGCCTCTGTTGGGTCGCTGCGTGTAGTTTGACTGCATGCAGTGACCCTGCAGTTTGAAACCAGATTATTTTCATTGATATGACCTTTGAATGCATCTTAATATATTTTGAAATACATCTAGATGACAGAGAGAATATTTAACATCTTTGCTTGATAATTCAATGATTATCAAAATAGTTGATTGATTTTCTGCCAGTTAACTCAATCACTCAGCAGCCAGTGAGGGCTGAGGGCTGGAGACTTTTATTTTGACAGTACTGTAGATGGTGATAATGTTTTGGAGTGGATGCGATTTAGCTGGAGATGAAAGATCAATCAACATTTTGTGCCAAACACTGAAGAGCGGGAATTTAGCTTGGCACCACGGTGAGGTGGATTTAATGCAAATCAGTCAAGACGTGGGCTGTAATTTATTGATTTTCAATGAAGGAGAGCAGTCTGCTCTCGTTAGCATTGTCTTCACCGAGGCAACAGGAGGATGGAGTACACCTCACATTAGAGACGATTAATACAGTTTCTCTCTGCTGGGACCAACAGAGTAACAGTATATTTGGCGTAAACCTGCTCAGTGGAGGGGGGGTGGACTGATGGGGAGATAAAGCAGCAGAAATGAAGATGAATAAATGCCAGTCGTGCTAATTTCAAATGATCATCCAATGAGCCAAAGCTATTTTTTTGTAACTTATATTGTAACTGTGAAGTTTTCACAGTTTCCATTCCTATTTTGTCTGATGGGAAAGACTTCAGAAAGAAAAAACACAGCTGATTGTGATTTTTTTTCTGATGGGAGACGAGTCATGAGAACAGAAAACAGTTGGAGTTGTTCTCAGAGACACTTAATCAAATAACACAGGATGGAAGGTTCTGACAGTCTGGGGTCTCAACCACAAAATGTACAACCCTGAGGCACACACACACACACACACGTGCGCACAAACACACACACCATAGCGATGGTTATAACTATTCCCGTGAGGCTCACTCACTGACATAACGCATTCCCTAGTCCCATCCCCTCCTCTGAACCATCATAACTGAATGCCGAACCTCTACCCTAACCCCCTAACCTGAACCTAACCCTGACCCTAACGCCAAGTCTCAACCCTCAAAAAAAGGGGTCTCCACCCGCAGGGTTCTCATCATGTCCCCACTGGAGTAATAACCCTGCAGTAGGCTTGGTCCCTCAGTACTGACTAGATAGGTAAGTATAAGTATATTATTTCAGACTATAAGTGTTCTCATTGTTCAATTTTTTCACAAAAGTTATTCATTTATTTATTTTTACCTACAGCGATTTTTTCAGTAAACACAAACTTTGCAGTGGAGTGTGTGGAAGCTTTCTTCTCTTGACATACATGAGATAAATATGTTTGTGTGTATATCCTGTATCTGTTTTTTTTTTGTGCTACACAGTCTGCTGCCCACCATTTTCACTTCTTATGAAATGAAAATGAAATTAAAGCCTCCTCCACAGCGCTGCAGATAAACCCTGTGACACCTAGTTTGTGTTTAGAGCTTCTACATGTTCTTATTTCATCCATTTTTTAGTAAACACAGGATGTCTGATGTTCCTGTCGGATGAGTGTTGAGTTGACCGTGACCATGTGTGTATTCCTTCAAAGGTCATAATGAGGATTTAGATTTTTGTATCAACAAACGGGATACCACGTAATACCTCTGATTCACAGCTTTCTTTTTTTTTTACTAACAATACTTAGTGTTGTTATTTCAAAAGAGAACACATTTTTTTAAAATATTTCCGCTTTAGTGTTTTTCCACTGTTTCAGCGGGGTTTGGTGCAGGGGACTGACAATGACGACAGATGGTGAAGTTGTGATTTGATCCAGGTAAATAGCACAAACACTACTGAGTTAAAAACAAGAAGTGATACTGACTGCAGATTAAAATCAAAGATAACAATGCAATTTAACATGGTTAAACATTTTTAAAAATGGCCTTCTATTCATGTCTTTGGTTAACCACAAACAGTCACAGTGACGAAGAAACAAGGACAATGTACGTATGTAACCGCCTGAATTCAGCTTCTGCAAAATAACATTGCTCATGAAATTCCAAGTCTGGATCTTATATCCTGCTCTGTGGGAGGTTTATTAGCACCTCACATATTGAACCTCTGCACCGTACCACAGTTTATCATCGGTGCTCATGTTGCAGTTTAGTGAATACACCGCAGCGTCTGCCAAGATGTTGTGTTTGGAATAATGCAAACACCAATTAATATTCCAGACACAGTTTCATAACAAGATCAGAGAGTTTAAAAGTTTAAAAGGAGTTTAAAACTGTATATTAAAATGTATATTTTCTGCAAGTGTATTTAGTAGGCTACCTACTGTGTGTACTACTGTATCCATTCAGAAGCAATAAACTCAGGTTTCTAGCTATTCTGGCTCAGGATCAGGACGATAATTAACTATGTACTTTTAGTATCATTCATATATTTTTATTACAAGGTTTTTAATATTGTTCAATTACCCAACAAGGAACAATTTGAATTCTCGAGGGTGACAGTTAAAGAAACTAATATCAGAAAGGTAAAAGACTAAGTAAACCCCATCACAGCAGCACAAAAGACTACTGAGACATTGTCTCACTGCTCATGACTGAGCACCTCTGTTTAGATAATATGTGACATTTTATATAATGAAATACCAAGCCAACACTGAAAATGAAAGGCCTCGCCATCAGCTAGCTAACATTAGCTAAACTGTAAGTGAGTTAGAAACTAGCTAATATTAGTTAGCCACTGCTACTTACATTTTCCTACATGTGCCACCCATGGGAGCAAAAACTTGAGGTGAGCCGCTGATGAAGTGAGGCGGGCAGAGGAGATGCTCAGCTAACATCGAGGTTAAGAAATGGTACAGTCCGCTTGTACAGACACTTGGGGTGTCTGAAGTTGTACAAGATTCTTCCAGGCATGAATATAGGCAATATATTGTAATATTTACAACCCCCCCCCCCCCCCCCCCCGTAATCCGAACCCGGCTTCTGTTGTAGTTGAATCAGTAACTACATGCTTTGTCATGCTTTGCTTGGATGTAGATGCAAATGTTGATTCCACTCGGTAACATATTCATTGCATTTTTTGGAAAAAGAAAATGTGGACATTGGCTAACTGTGATTTTTTTTTCTCCCAAAAGCAACACAGATTCTCAGCCACAATTTTGTGAAAGTAAAAGTTGCATCATGTGGCTTACAGCGTAAAGGCAACATTCAGCCTCACCTCATGAACCTGACCCTCATGTAATATGTGGCTGCGCTTTGCATGATAAGTTTACAGATAATTAGCATGAACAATATGTTTTTCTTTGTGAAAGGGGCCGCAGAGAGGAAGAGCACAGAGAGAAAGAAAACAGATAGACAGATGGAGACATCTGAGGAGAGGGCGGGGTAAAAAGTCAGAAAAAGGGAGTGGAGGAAAGGAGGAGCACAGGGAGAAGGTCAAGAATGTAGATAGTGTCTAACAGTCTATTCTCCGTTCCCCCAGGGTGTCTGAGCTGCTGTCGACGGCCTGTTGAGCAACGTGTTGATGTACGGGGCGTTGCTGAATAACAGCGGTTTGTCTGCCGGTCGTCCTGCAGAGGGGAAAGAAACCGGCATGAGAATCGTTTTATGTGCAGCAGGTTTCCATTGGCCGCTGTTACAAAAGCACATTAGAGCAACAGAGCACTTGTCCACCAGTGTTAACTGCTATGTGAGCTTCAGCTGTAGCAATGGAGGCAGGTGCAGATCACATTTGCAACGTTTAAAATTAGGGCACTGAATGTTTATGTTTTCGCGACTGTTGGCAGGAATCGCTCGCAAACACCCAGAAAAAAGTTCTGAACTTTCCTGTTCCACATCATAAGCTTAAGGTACCTTAAATCATTCAGATGGAAAACACGTTTGTCAACATGATGTAATATGTTAGTGAAGGCAGCGGCCTGTCTCTAAAGACTTCCAGAAGGTCAGACCTCCTTGAACTTGAGCAGTGTGAACCTAAACAAACTAAACAACAAAGTAAATTCCTGCAGTTTGCAGCCGCACGGCTTCACACAGTGTCACAGAGAGCTACGCACACAGCTGTGAGAGAGAGACGTGTCACTGCATGAAATGAAAACACTGACCCGTTGTTTTCACTCCAGGATCACAAAGTCATTAGGATCCATCATCTGGGGACCATGAATGTCATGGCAACCAAGGACAGAGCAGCTGACCGACTGTATGGTGCATACTGTGTATAAAATAGGTTGAAATGGGAGAATGAAATGCACAACTAACCGGCAGTGTTAGTGTGCTGGGTCTGGAACCACCCTTGTCCAGGTGGTGCAGATGTGGAAGCCGCATTTCTGGGTATTGTTCCAGGCTCGCCCACCTCACAGAGACTCCAACGTGGTTGTCCTGAAAAAGCCCTAAAAATGCGGTGTGAGGCCGAGCGATGAAGATGAAGCTGTGTCTTTCATCTCTGCGTGGTGCTGATTCTATTGGTGCTTCAGGTTTGGTCTGGATCCACTCAGTGTTTGGCAGACTCCACCTGTCTCAACAGAGTTGCAACAGGGTGCGGGTGTGTGATAGTGAAGTGAGCACAATATTTGATACGATCTCACATACAATGCACGGAGACAGTGAAACACATGAGATAGACTGGAGACCAAAATATTCAACACGAGCACATGGCTGAAGCTGTAGAAGAAATGGTTAAACTGTCAACAAGTTCCCACATTTTCTCTTCAAATATTTGTCAAGGAAAATGTTGACGGTTTTAAGGAAGCTCTCAAATTGTAGACAATTAAGTTTCTGACAAACGAAAACTAAATGACAGCTAAATGGCAGCTAAAGCTATTAGCGTCCTGCTGCTAACCTGACTCTCTTATTCACCCTGTTGTTTGGCTTTTCTTTTACAGATTTCAAAATTGCAGCTGCAAGTGGAATCAGCGTTGGCTTAGCGCCAAAGTTTAGCTGAGAAACTGAAGAAGGGATAACGAGAAGACAACGTTTTTAAACCTTTCAATGTCATTCGCATGAAAAAATGTTTTTTAAAAAAGATGGAAGATGCTTTTAGACTAGATGATTTAATCCCCTATTGACTCGCATCATCATTCATCTTGTGTGCAGTCGAATGTCGTCAAAACATCTGCAGGATTAGCAACTTCCCGAAATGTTTTTCAGTCCACTTGAGAGGTTATATTTCATATGATCTATCACAGTTCAATGATGTTGACGTAGGAAAGTGGTTCTCTGAGGCAGTTTGCTGGGAATGGGTGACGTAGTTTCATACTGGACCAAACTGGGATGGGGCAGAACCAGCAGGAACACCGTGGCTGTGTGGCATCATTAATGATAAGGAGGGGGGACCAGTCCTTCTTTCAGTGTAGTCGGAGGCTAAGAACAGCTGTGCAGGAGGATGAGGTCAGATGACTTGAGAAGTGAACAGGTGTGACAGGTGTAGACAGGTGAGGAACAGACCTCTGAAAAAAACAGTCTTCAACATTATAAAACTGCCCTATGACATATTTTGTGCCTCTTGTACTTTGTGACTTTACAGTGACCACTTTTCCTTTTATTCTATTTTCCCTCTTTTCTTGTCTCACTACACTTGTCCTCTGCTGCTGCTGTGACGTCTGTGGTGTTTACTGAGTAACTGCCTTGGTGTACTAAAAAAATCCCCCTCATTCATTCATAACACGAGATCATATAAAGGATCGGGAGCATCTTTAACCATTTACGGGGACAGATCAAGCGGAGGAAAAGCAGTGGGTTGAGCCAAATAAATAAACGGAAATGAAATAAAGGCCATTTTCTCTGCAGTGTGTCTACATCACTCAGAGGCTCTGCCCTGCTCGATTCCATAAAAACACAGAGTAAATGAGCTGGATGGTATTTTAAAGTGTCTTAATGGGACATAATGAGTCCACTGCTGGGAGACGTTTTACACCAGCAAGCTTGGCTTTTACTTAACTGTTGTTTAGACGTTACACACACACGCTCTCTCTCTCTCTCTCAAACAGATATCATGACAACACAAACCCACTTGTGAGAACACTGTATTGACTTAAATTAATTCCTGGAGGCTCACCCTGTCCGACCCCAACCCCTAAGTCAGTGAGCAATAATTGCAATACTGGCAACAGTCAACAGTAAGATGTTGACAGTTTTCTCCCACAATACATTGCTTATTACACTGTGCTGCTAACACAACAGTCCCTGAGAGGAAAACACAGCGCTGAGGCAACAGACAGTAATCAATTTGTTATAGGATCAATCAAACAGAAAATTCAATGATAACTCAAGACAAAAAAATCAATCATTTCACAGATGGACAACTCAGCAGAAAGAGTGAAGCACAGCCAGCCTCCTCCAGCTTTCGCACAGGGCAAACATCAAACACAAAACACATGGAGTCCATTCAGAGACACACACACGGACATCAGTTTCTGATTCTCCACAGAAACGACACCGTCGTCTTCCACCTCCAGATTCCCAGACGAGCCAGGAAGAGGTCTGTCGCCAGAGAGCTTCATGTGCTGTCTGGATAACACTGACTGCTGGAACAGTCAGTGCTGATATTCTGCTCTATTTTATCACTCCTCTTTGTCTCTCACATTTACCATCGCCCTGTTATTCTAAATAATTATCAGAATGTCAATACACACATATGCCAGGTACATCAGCTACTGTAGATTTTTTGTGTGTGCTGACACTGATGTTGATATCAGAAAAAGAGTGTGTCCACGACCACTGTGAATTGTGTTCTCATCTTTAGCCTTTTGTCAAATTGATTATCTGGAGCTTAACACTATAGACAAAAATAGTTGAGTGCTTGTCGCCCACAATATGTATGATACGATAAAATATATGCTCAGCTGCCAGTTTACCATACAGCTAATGCAGTCTAATAGAAAAGTCCTACAATAAATCCTCCTTCATGAGGGTTCTAATGTTCAGCTGCTGTTGAAGCTGTTGCAGAGAGGTGCTGGTTCAGCTGTATGTGTGATCACTTTGGGTGATGTAGTGAGTTGCGTTATACAGAGAGGTGTTGCATACATTTACTGTGTTCTCACTGGTGTAAATGAGGCTGTGAGACTAGCCGTTTATATTGACTACATTAGTTTTAGTTAAAGGAGCTAATTTTAAGTTTTCTCTGCTGTTGAACGCATTTTTTTTGACGGGGCTGGGTGGTGGTGATTGACAAGAGCTTCGACCATCGTTGCGTTTACAAGACAAGAGGTTCCTCTGAGCAGCACTACATCTTCAGGGGAGATTGGAGGCTGCAGTGAGTCGCTATCAGAAAGTGATGAGACGGGCCGGGCTAGCTGGTTAGCATGCTAACTTCAATAGAAGACAACACATGAAAGAGACAAGAGTAAACATTGCCGTTGTTTTCCACCTCTGTTGAGAGCTATTGGTGAGTAAAGGAGTGAAGTTTGATGCTGAACTCAATGTTTCTTCTAGACTGAATAAAAAGCTGTTGATGCTAACATTGACTATGTAGCCATAGCTAAACTTACAAATAGCTCCTTTAAGTGTTCCTAATAAACTGTCAACTGAGTGTATATTATTCTATTTTTCTTAGTCAGTGCATAATTCATCAATATTCACATATACGTGAAAACATACACACACACACACACACACACACACACACACACACACACACACACACACACACACACACACACACACTTGGACAGAGAGAGAGCGAGGGCGTAACAGTCATCAACTCCGGTTGAGTGCCGCCTCTCTCTCTCTCTCTCTCTCTCTCTTTCTTTCTCTCTCTCTCTCTCTCTCTCAGTCTGCCGGCTGCAGTCGCTCTGCTCACATTGTCTCGCGCTCTGGAGGCTCTTTAACCATCACTGATATCACTGACCGTCTTATCGCGGAGGTTGAATGAAATTAAATGACTTTTTTTCTCTCTCTCTCTCTCTCTGGATGGATGGGAGCTGTTTTGGACGCTGACAGCAGGAGAGTCCGGGAACCCTGAACGTGAGTACAGCGCTGTGGTTTCACTGAGCTGAGTCTTCACAGTGTCTCACTCCTTCCCCCTCTCAGAGAGGGAAGTGTGAGTAAAACTGTCACCTGCCACACACAGCTATTATTCATCTGTGTGCGTGGTATGGATGAATAAGCTCAGTGGTTACGTAGACATAACTTTTATTATTTTTATTAATTTATTTTTAGACTAATTACAACATATGCGTTAAGTGCGTGGACCGCTGGGAACATTACCTATACATGAGGAGTGGGTACTCTTCATTTATGCTCCAGTTTTTTTTTAAGCAAAGGATAAACGCCCTGTGTTATAAGCAGTCACATGTAAGATGTAAGACTGCTGTTGCATATTTAGTTCCCTCAAAAATGTGCAAAATTTTTTTGCACATTGTCACTTCACTTCTGCTACTTGACTTCAGAGTCAGGATGATTCTGAAATTCAATGAAAGCCAACATCTATCTATCTATCTATCTATCTATCTATCTATCTATCTATCTATCTATCTATCTATCTATCTATGTATCATTGTTAGCTTTATTCCTGGCAGTTGGATCTTTGGGTCAGTATGTCAGTTTATTCACATCCCATAACATTCAGTCACACATTGCCTCAGTGTTTATGATCTGGATTAAACACTCCACAGTTAAGAGATCATAATGCTCTTACTGTACATAATAAACTGTCAGAGGAGTTTTAAGACGTCAAAGAAAATAAAAATGAAGTCAGAACACGCTGTACATAAACGTCTCCTCTGCTCTTTCCCCTCATTTTGAACTCAGCTTGTGCTCTACATCTGACATCACTTCCACTCCTCGCCCAGCAGGCTGGTTTTTGCTCCCATTAACTTGTTTCAAAACCAAGTCAAATTGCATTAGTGGACGGAGAGTGAGCTCAGCTGGCAGCGCAGAAGTTACAGTACAGCGGCCACTTGTGTGTCTGCCTGCAGACAATTAATAAATCATGAGGGTGAACAACTAAATCAGCTTCTTGTGCCACTGTGTATTGTCAGTGCGCAGGGGACATAACACAGTTCTTCTGGACAGTATGTTTGGTGCTTTCGTTCATTATGTGTCAAACCAGGCTGGAGGAGTTCTCCATCAGCCTAGGAACTTTAAAGGAAACTGCTTGTTGTAGCGTTGTAGCACATATACCACCTATACCCAGTTGAAATGATACCATTTGTTTATTCTATATTGCAGTTTACGGTTGTAGATCTATTCTCCTCCAGTAAAGTACGTGGACGGTTCAATTTCCGAATGTGTCACAGCTGGAGAACAGACTGTCTTTGGCTGAGATTGGTTGATTAGATTTGTTTTGTTTTGTTGTGCTACAGCAGTTGTGCTGTGATCACTTGCTGGTGGAACAGTCAGATAAAGGCTCCTAATTTTGCTGCTTCACGGTGCTGCGTTCATGTGTTTTAACACACATAAGGTGTTAACAGTAAGGAGGCTGTAAGTCTGCACGCTGACCAGTAGTAGTTCCACCTTAAATCACTTTGCATCACAGCCTGAAATTGAGTGCTCTTTGTGTTGGCACCAGCACTCCGAATTGAAAAATGACATGAAAGCGAAGTTTATAAAGTGTCATGTTTTTGACGTATTGTTTCCTGGTAAAAGTCTTCCGTTTCTTACTCTAATGCAGACGTCAGAGGGGAACAGAGGGAAACGGCATGGAAACAAAACCATACAACGTAAAGGAGGCTAAAGTGAATTTGACCCAATTCAAATGATAGATTCATGTTCACTGTGATGGATAATCTCACAATATGGAAGTTGATTTTCGTGCGAACAGCAGCTGAAAGTTTCCTCCGTCTACAAGGCTTAAGAACAGAAGTGAGTTTCTATTCTTACAAGTGTAAAAAAAGAGCTTTTGTTTCGACACTTAACATTGTATGTGCTCCATTATTGTGAAATGATCGAGCATATGAGTCACCTCAGGCAGGGAGAGAGACAGAGAGACGGAGATCTCGGGGAAAGCATCGTGCTTCATTGAGCTGCAGGGAAATGCTTCAACCTTAATGGTCTTTTTAGTAAACCGTCGGCACAATGAATCCTCTGTTCCTCCTCCAGAATTCCTGCCTTCAGCTCCAACAGTTGTAATATTAAAATCAGTAGAATCTCCTTTTTCTTCTCGTCTCTGTCTGCACTGTGTTTTCTCTTCCCCTCCTTTCTCCTTGCTCTCCCTGTCTTTCAACCCACTATGAAGAAGTCAGTTTGTCCTCTTCCTTTATCCTTTCTTTTTTCTGTTCTTCCCCCTCTTCCTCACCCCCTCTCTCCACCTCCTCCGTCCCTTGCACTGAACTATTTCTGACCTCATAGGAAAGATAATCTGTGCAGTTTTTGCTCCGACCTTCAATTTAGAAGGAGCACTGTGGTTAGCTAATAGCCCCAGCTTTCCTTACCTGCCGGTTCCTTTTACCACTGCCCAACCAATCACACACACACACACACACACACACACACACACACACACACACACACACACACACACACACACACTCAGACAGATATTGAGGAAGAAAATACACATTTTGAGTCATGGGGACTTTGACATCTGTCTGCCCACATGAAGTGTCCCCTTCCTTTATCTTGTTCATTTCATCACTGTCTTACCTTGCTCACTGATTAAGCCTGGGAGCCCGTCCTGCCCCCCTGGTAAGCTGACCCTCTGTTTTACACTGTAAGGTCTATGAACAGAAATACCTTTGTTCTTACTTTCTTTTAATCCATTGTAATTCTGTCCGATCACAATGCCTGTAACCGTTGATCAACTGTATTTACATACGATATGCAAAAAAAAATCATATTGCGATTATTTTGGCAGATATCGCGATATGCGATTTCAGTTGGAATGATTGTTCTTGCATTTCATTTTCACTGAAAAAAATATTAAAGTGATGGTGATGTGATTTTTGTTGGGTCTTGTACCAAACAAACATGTTCCTTTATCTCTGGAGAATATGATTTGTAGTCCAGGGTGGCTCTGTAGCACCACAATGCTTATGGTGCTAACAATGCACAATAATGTTGCGACACCGATACCTTTATCAAATAGATTACAGCTCCTGCGGTTTTGATATTGCACTTGGCCATGTTGCCATATTTTGATTAATTGTGCAATCCTAATTTACGTACAGTTGACCATCGGCCCTTTGCTCAACCGTATAACTGTCCCCCTGCCGATCAGATCAGATCCACTCTGTGTCAGTAGGCTGGAATACCAATAAACTCACTCCACTACAGCAAACTTTGAAGTGAATTTTCTTCAACAATATCATCAAAACAAACTCACTTGTGAGAACATTATTGACTTACCTTTATTCCTGGGGGCTCATCCTGTGTGTTTGTGCCAGCTATCCTGGTTAGGACACTGCATTGACTTCCATTCATTGAGGAAACAATAACCCAAACCTTAACCAGGACCTCAGGAATGAGTTTTTGCCTCATTAGGACCAGGCTTTGGTCCTTGTCAGGAGTACGGGTCCTGACAAGGTCAGTTCAGTGTTTATACTGGAAAAGTTCCCAAAGAGGTAACAAAAACTCATTTTCACACACACACACACACACACCCTTGGGTGAAGTTTGGGAGCACAGGACACTGAACAACGTATAGTGCTCAACTGTGTATGGACCAAACTACACATTTAAGAGACAACTCATCTGTTTTCTTATTGTTATTAATAGTAGGTCTATTTTTTTAGCCACCTGGCTCTAGGGATGGGAATGCAGGGCAGAGCTGAGAATAAAATAGGGCAGGGGAAAGGGGGAGGGGGAAGTAGAGGATGAGAGGAAAGGAGGGCAGTAGGAGACAGGATACAGACGGGAGAAGGGCGATGGATGGAGGCGAGAGGACTGGAGGATAAAAAAGGGCTTAAGAGGAGGGTGGATGTGAAAGAGAGAGCCGTGATGGTGTTGTTGCTCTCCAGAGGAGTTCTGATAAGCAGCACTTAAGAGCCTCTGTGGTTAAGTAATCACTGTGATTAAGGGCCAGAACGGCTACAGAGGTAGTGAGCGACGCTAACAGCTAGCTTGACTGGAGGATCGACACCCACTGCACACCATGATCACATTATACTGTAACATAACACTCAGGTAGAAACGTTTCAGAAGAGACCGACGTCATCTTCTTCACTTCAGATCCCGTGTTGAGATTCCCACCAGGGAGCTTTGAAGGACTGACGGACAGACAGTGATTGTATGGCTTTTCTGGATTGTTTGACTTCATATATGTCAGAGTCCTAGGTGACAGTTGACATTGCTGTCGTCTTTTTTACACATTATATATCTGAACATTGAACATTACAAAACTTTCCTGTCATTTTATTTCATGCTTCATACAAGCTACTTATCAAGTGACTTGTTTATGAACCATCACAATAATTACAATTTTGTGTGCAGTGATTCAGGCACACTGCAATTTTTCTATGAGATTTATTCTTCCAAACAGCATTGTCTATTAGCAGCAAGTGGGTGGTTTGTTGTTAAACTCGACTTTCTCTCTCTGTTTCTCCCGTTCACACACACACACACACACACACGGCGAAGTGGTCTTTTCTACTCCATCCCATTCTGCAAAGAGTGTATGAGGAAACTGCCCGCAGGTTCAACAGCTTCTTAGCTCTGACTTAGCTTTAACAAGCTGCTGGAGTGTGAACAAGGAAATCAATGTGTGGAAAACTTGGCTGCTCGTGAAATGAAATCTTTATCATCTGCGAGGGACAACTGCAGAAAATGGCTGCACAATCAGTGCTGCATGTGTAAATTACTCACTCAGTGCTAAACATGCACGACATCACTTAAGGCAAGAGACAGCCTGTTACTTGTCAATCCATATGTGTTACTGAGGCTTCAGATTTCACTCACAGTAAGTCTTCAGGCTGCAGGTGATGGAGTCCACTGACTTTAGCTAATTCAGTGTAAAGCTACACATACACATATATGCTTACATATAACACTGCATACATACATAGCAGTGCTGTCCAAAGGAACACAATTCATAAACAGAAGACAGTATTGTAGGCGAGGAGTGGTGGTGAGCAGAAACTCATCGGAAACCACAACCTCCAGTCAGGACTTTCACAATAAAATCAGAGTGGAAACAGAATGATGTTTTAGATCATCTCTCAGATCGTGGATTGAGATTCTACCCAAAAAGATTGTCATATGATCTTTTGGCCAGATCCCCCACCCCAACTAACAATGATGCAATCAGACAAGGCAAGCTCAGTATTCAAGCTACTGTTAGCGTTGAGGGTGAGACTAATAAATCTACCAAGGAAGTTATCAGTGTTTGATTGCCAAATTGACCAACAGACCAAACCAAAACACACACACACACACACACACACACACACGGTGAGGTGATGGATGGACAAACAGATTGTTTTTCTCCAGTTCGGAGTGAGGAACGTCAGCCTGCAGGCCTCGCGGCTCAACCCAATTGGATAATTGTTCCGGAGATGCTGCAAAGTGTCACGATTCTGGTCTTTCAATGAAACGGATGACTCATAAGCCAGTGAAGGTGACAGTGGTTTGAGTCACACCCACTGAACCAGCCGCCCACACACACACACACACACACACACATCCAGAACAGTCCAGCGCTATGTGTAGTTACATGTTGAACTGGACGTCTCAGAGCAGAGTGCTGTTTTTGTGCCGGTGTGTTTTATCGTAGGCGACTCTGCTTTTGTTTTCCCAGAGTCTAGCGCTCATCTGCATCAGCAGCAACACCTCCTGACAACCTCTGCTTTGTTTGTTGTCACGGTGATAAGACAATTATTTGTTGCCTCATCATCAGCTTTAGTGAATCAGAGACACCAGTTAACTATGAACTGTTCTGTTAACGCCTGCAACTTTACAGAGACATTAGTGATGTGACATTTTACTGCCCCGTAACTTCATTAACTGACTGTGATGAATTAGGAGAAGCTGATTCATTTCCTATCATGAGTCAAAGTGTGAGGAATTAACAAGTCTTTAATTAGCATCATTAGATTTTCAGGTGAGAAACTAGAGTTGATGAAGGAGAGCATCAGGCTGAGAATTTCACCATTTCAGAAATCAATACAAAACATTTTTTTTGTTTTAGCTAATTTCTTTAAACACATTGATCTAAATCTTTTTTTCTGATGGGTGCTTTCTTTTTCCTGAGGACTAATCAGAGGTGAATCTTGTAGTCTGAATTTTTATTTTCCTGTGATGTCACATCAAACTTTGTTTAAATAACTAAAGTGAAGCTTGTTTGAAGCTTGGGATGAGACATGACAGATCCGTTTTAATAGTTTGCAGTTCACTCTTACTCCACTGCATGTGTGTTTGTGCTCTGTAACTGCATGTGACGTCACTCCTTGCAGTCGTGTGTGTCCTCAGTCTGAACAGAAAGGCAAACTCTGGCGGTGGAAAAGGGGTCAATCGGCTTTCATTAGCGGATTTACCCGCGTTTAACAAACCCGCTTATATCCACTAATTTTGGTGGGGAAAGGGTAAAAGTAATACATTCCCAGATGTTGCCAGCTTAGGCCACAATTAGACACACAGTAGCCCTGCATGTAGCCCTCTCATTCATTTGAATGGTGTCAACGCAGCAGAGGCAGAGGGGTCTGGCAAAACAATGCAGGTCTGTCCAGCAAGCAGCATCACCAGTAAGGTGGCTGCACTGGCCAATCACATGTATGCAAACACACTTTCCTGGATTGTGACCTTAAAAGAGTATTTCTACTGTTAAACTCTCTTTCGCCGCAACGAAAGGTGAGTTTAGAGCCGTGATAACTTTCTAGTTGCAAATCCTGTCTGTCATTACTACAAGCTGTGTAGTGTGTAGTGGTGCAGTCTTGTGGTGTCTGTTCAGCTTTTAAAATCATTATTTTGTTCCTCAAACTGGAACGTTTTTGATCTGAATCCCCGCTCTAAAACAAACTGCTACAGACTCTTGTAACTGTCTGAAGTAGATCATGGTTTGTTGGTGCATTTCTTGAAATGGAAAAAATGGATCCTGGTATCAACAAACTGTGGAAGCCTTCCTAGAACATTGCAGTGTGAGCCTCTGTGATGCAGCAGAGCACATTTCTGGGTGTCGATGAAATGATACAGCTGATGTCCTGCAGACCGGGAGGGAGACTTAAACAAAAGAGAGGACAAAAGAAAGAGACAGAGCGATACAGAGATCAGAAGTGTGTGTGAGACTCTCTCCTCCTGT
Organism: Seriola dumerili; assembly: GCF_002260705.1. NCBI lineage: Eukaryota > Metazoa > Chordata > Actinopteri > Carangiformes > Carangidae > Seriola > Seriola dumerili. The sequence continues at coordinate 656,047 of NW_019174291.1, forward strand.
GTGTGTGTGTGTGTGTGTGTGTGTGTGTGTGTGTGTGTGTGTGTGTAACTGCTGACAGCCTGACGCCGCGTCTAAATGCACCCAGGGCGTGATGAGGTCACTGCTGTCTGTCTGTAAACACTGTTAGGCCTGTTAGACCCCCACTGCACACACACACACACACACACACACACACACACAGACGTCTCCCTCCAGTGTGGAGACAGCAGCACCTGTGGCCAGCATTAGACCAGTTGCAGATGGTCGATAACCATCTCATCCTCTCTGCTTCTGTTTGTCTTCCTTCGTTCTTTCCCATTAAACCTCCGTCTCTCTATCCACTTCTCTCTCTCATTTTTCTATCCCTTTTTTCCCCTCTCACTTTACTTTAAGGTCAATACCTTTCTACTTTAATTGTATTCTTTTTTTCTTCTCCATCAGGTTTGTCTCCCCTTGCTCCCTCTTACGTTCTCTTTTTTTAAACATCTTTTTCTCTTTCCTTTCCTCACTCTCTCTCTTCTTTTTTTTTTGTCTGGATCTAAAATGACCCTCTCTTTTTCTCTATCCATTTGCCTCTCCCCTGTTCCATCCCTCACATTATCTCTCTATCTCTTTCCACTCCTCTTATCTCTCACATTTCCAATGTGCTGGAAAACCATGAAGTTCACTCTCTATTTCTCTTCCTCCTTGGTTATACTGTGGTTGGTCCAGACTGTGTGAGAGCTGTGCTAAGGGTGTGTTCTGTCTACTAACCCCTTTTTCTGTGAAGTTGTGACTTTGATTTTCGACAGTCTTTCTATTTTCAGTCTTGTTCTCTTACCATTTTCTTTCTGTTTCTTCTCTCAGCTGCTGGTTTGAATCCACAAGCAAAACACTTGCAGCAGAGACTGAGCCAGGTTCTCTGCATCAACACTTCCCTGGTTAGCAGCAGGTAGTCAGATAATATGGTGCAGAGTTTTTTCATGCAGTGCTGTTGCCCCTGTGAGCATAGACTTACTCTGCGGTTGTTCTGACTAGGGCTGTCACTTTTTTCAAAAAATCAAGTTCAAACAAATTCAAACCGGCATGTTTGTTTGTTGTTTAAACTAATTGAACTCAGTCCATATGCCGTATGTTATTATTGGGAACCAAAGTTGCCAAACAGCTGTGTCTTTGGTCATTTTGCCATCTAACGTGATGAACCCAAAATACTTCCACACACTGTTCCTCAGATGCTTTGGTGTCGGGATTTTCGCTAACGTCCATTTTTATGCCCCTACACCTGCGACAGCCAGGGCCGGAGGCATTATGGCTTCCAGTTGTCTGTCCGTCCATCCCGTGCCATTCTCGTGAACACGATAGGTAATTTCTTCAAATTTGGCACCAGCATTCACTTAGACTCAAGGATGGACTGATTAGATTTTGGTGGCCAAAAGTCAAGGTCAATGTGACCACACAAAACACAGTTTTGGCCTTGTGAACGAGATATTTTAGGAGCTCTTCAAGGGAATCCCCTCACATTTGACACAAATGTCCAATCCTTTTTAGCCATCACCCAAGACTTCACACAGCAATTATGACAAAATTTCACGCAAATGGTTAATATTTAATATTATTCTGGATTAACAGGGATGTAACCTGAAACTAGTCTGAGTGGTGGAGGCAGACAGCCGTGAGTAATTCTAGTTTATTTATTAGCGTAGTTTGCTGACAGTTCAACAGGACACGCAAAAGGTCGAACTGATGATGGTGCGTTTTAAGAGCGCCCTCAACTGGACCACAAGGCAAACTTCTTCAAACAGTTTGTTGCGCTCATAGACAGTAAATTTTGAATTCTCGCAGGTCATTACTGATTGAATATTTCATATTGCTTTAAATTTCAAATTCCAAATAATAATAATAGTGTCGGCCCTTGTACTTGTACTAATGTGCAGATCTGCTGGAAAACAGTTGTTCTTTCCCTTCTTAGTATGGAGGCATTACAGTCAACTACTATTTCTCTCCTGAAGTTGATGTGATACATTCAGGATGATTAATCACAGGCTTGTTGAGGAAGAGGTTGAAGATGGCCAAAGTGAATCTGGATGAAAGCTGAAATGGACAGCCTCATGGTGTCATAATGTTTACAGTATCAGCTGAAAGACAGGAGGAGATGGCCCCTAGTGTCTTTGTGTCTCCCCACAGTCTCTCATCAGGTCTGCAGCTATCGACCGTTTTAGTAATGGAGTACTGATGATGAATGGATGAATATTTAATGATCTCTGAGGGAAAAAAAAATCTGATTTCTGAAGAAACAAGATATATACTGATACATGTACTGATACATATGACGTATATATATTTATAGCTAAATGCTCCACTAAACTGGAGCTCTAAAGTTTGGGGCCACAAAACCAAAATGAGTTGAAAGAGCACTGGAGGAGCTGCAGGGTTGAATGATGATGTGATCCCTCTCACATTACACACAGGTCTTCTATCCATTATGAAAATAAAATATTGATTAGCACTGCTTTAAAAATCAATATTTCAACCCTCAATTTATGCAGTTGAAGGATTTCATACTGAGATACAATCAAGAGAAAACAAAGGTTAAGTGTTGTTAATAGTAATGGAGTGATTGAGATGTTAATGGACTGTCAATTCTATTTTGATGCTGTCATCTCAGTCCACATTTTATGTCAATGGACTAAGTGGATGTGTCTGCTGCTAAAGACCACCATCAACTGTAAAGGTCAGTGTTGCTGGAGGGAAACCACAGCTGTTGGTGCTTCACTGAAGTTGACAAGTACATTAACTCTGTACCCTGAACGCTCACCTCCAAACAAGACAAACACACACTGACATGTTCAGACACATGTTGTGCAACATATAAAATGAACAAAATAGAAAATGGATGGAGGAAAATTCAAATCAAAGATTTTCTCTTTGATGGTCATAGTTTAATTTCAAGGATTGTTTGTGCTACATCTCATTGTCCTGCTCTCCAGCCAGTTACTGTCTCTCTCTCTCAAAAGAAATGAGTACGAGTAAACATTGAGGTAAACACTGATATCTGATCCAGAAGAGAAGAGCACTGGAGCTTCTGTAGGCAAGAATAACACATCCTTTACTGGAATCTGCATCCTTTATCCTGCGCTGTTGTGTTGTTGTTGTGTTTGTTGTTGTTGTTGTTGGACCAAAATGATGATTTCTCAGAAGCAAAGTAGAGAAAGCTTGTTTTGCTTGTATTTTTGCTGTTTCTCCATACGGTTGAATGGATTTAAAGGACCCAATAGCTGAAAAACTTTCTGGACATCAACTATAAATAGTGTTTTATCGACCAGTGGTGATGATGGGCTTTTGGTGGAGCAGTGACACAATGACAATTTGTTGTTTTTACTTATTTAATACTGTAAACAAATGGATTATTTTTGTTCATTAGAGCCTTGCACTAAATGCTCACACAAAGCAGAAAGGATTTATGATACTTTTGGACTGCCAGACTGCTTTGAAGGAAAGAGTTCAGGGACGCTGCCATGCACTCTATTTGAATTATTTTAAGACAGGGTGATCCCTCTGAAATCTATTTATACATATTTTGTATGTTGATTCATGCACAGTTAGTGTGTCAAAGCGTGACCAGATTAATCTGCCCTGGAGAAAAGCTACTGCCTCCACATTTGTTATGTGGTAATTTCATTAAATACTTTCATTTAGGAATTTGCCTCATACAAACACAAAACTGAAATATGAAGCCCAACGAAGGTCGTAAAATTCAACTGAAAATCAGGTAATAAACAAAGCCCACCTTAAAGTTATACTTGTTTCAACACTTTATTTTGATGCCTTTTATAGTCAACATTTTTTTCTGCAGTAATCATTCAACATATTTACACTCAGCTATCACCTCTCTATAGTTTCTATGAGTGGTGGGAGTTCATCATTCCCGTGCTGGCTTCAGATTGCCTCTCTAAAGCCGCAAACACACTGGCTGCAAGGCGTGTATGTTGTGGCTGAGGAACGTCTTGGTTTTCATTTCAGCACCCATGTTAACGGGTTAAGGCAGATGCATGTGTCACGCCTCGGGCTGCGTCACATGATGTAGAGGTTCAGCGTCTGGCTTATTTTTTGCAAGAGCCTGTCTTTTATTTAGATAGAAAAAAGAGCAATTGACCATCATATTGACATCACACCAGCAACATTACATAAAATTGACACCTTTCACTTTAGTTTTAATGTCTAGGCAGCATCTGAATATCACAGACATTTTTTAACCATTTTAGCAGCTGCTTGTGGAAACTGTGACATTTTCTGTCAAAAATAAATCTGAAATTAATTTACAAGGAAAAGAAATCCAACATTCAAGTATAACCTGCAAACTGTGTAGAGAGATAGAGCTGGTGACGCAGCAGACATGCGGCCGGTGTGAACAGACACACGTGTGAGCCGCAGCAGTTCAAGGACCCAACTTCCACGCAACGCAGACAGTGTGTTCCCGGCGTAAGCACGAAGGATTCACAGGAAAAGGATGCATACATGTAATCCAGTGGAATTTTATCTCATTGATAACAGCCTCGGCATTTGCTGTTTGCTCTCTTTACTCTGTATCAGAACTGTATGACGTTGCTGCTCTTGCAAAGGCCACAGGTGCAGCCACGTGTCCACACGACTCACACTGACTGTGATCATTCAGCAAAAATGCGTCTACAAAATAAGACAGCCATTTTTGGCATTTTCTGTCAGCAGATGATGTTTACTCTTTGCAGTGAGGTGTTAGATGACGAGTTTCAGACACCACCCACTCTCAGCAGTGGGTGGTGAAAGGTTAAATAGCAACAAGGGAAAAGGTGATGAAGATGAAAAATTGCATGTTGTCCCTTTGGTTGTTATTCCTCCAACATGGTGGCATTTCCTCTCTAAAACTTAATCCATGTTGTGCATGAATGTCTCACCAAGTCAGTTTTAATTAGCTGTACCTTATATTTTCCAAGATGGCAGCAGGCAGATTTATGAGCGCTCATGCTTTAACCCTGCTGCTCTGAGCCTGAATGACCGCCAACTATTGCCTCAGCCAAGCTGACGGAGAAGCCTGTTTGTTTTTAATGAAATTCAAAATACACTAAATCATACTGAGAGGCATTTTAGTTCACAGAAGCCTTTTCTGTTCTGCAGAGATGAGTTTGAGCCTGAAATTATTTTAGTGTCCCTGATCCTGTGACCAATTGCATAAATAAGTTGTAAATCTCTGGCAATTTTATGTATTACATTACATTGAACCATGTATTACATTACTATACCACACAAGACAAATGCTTTTACATGTACAGCAAGTGACATGGTTCCATAATTTAGATTTCAGTTCTGGCAGTGAATATTATCAACCTAAATTTTTCTGCTTGCACCTGTGTACCAGTGTTTGTTAGTTAAATGAATGTTAATGTCCTGGTAGAGTAAACCTGACAGTTTAGTCTGCTTATTCATTATTTGTTGGATTACAACTTTACAACTGATCTTTTAGTGTTTGAAGGACTCATGTTTGTTTTTGATACATCTGACCCTATAAAAGGTTCCTATCACTAACGGGAAACAATATTGTAAATGTAAATGGATGGATATGTGATATGGTGAGAGTTAATACTTCTCGTCTATTAATGACGTCGTCACTGTTTCTGTTTCTATTTATGCAGATGATATGAGCTTGTTTCTGTCACTCTTATTTCTGAGACAGACTCAGACAATTGCTAGACTATCTTAGGGAGTGGTTGGTTTGGTTGAATAAAGTAAAAATATTTTGTAACCCCCCTTTCAACAGATCAAAGAGGAAAACCAATTTCAAAATTTTGACCCACCGTTAGTAACCAGAATAGAACTGACCAATCAGATGAGAAGAGACAAAACAGGAAGTGGCACAGGAAGCAGGCACATCCTGGCAATAGAGTGGTGCTGCCGAACACACACGTACACACACACATTCATGTTCCCATCATTTAGGAGGACACTGCATTGACTTCCATTAATTTCCTAAAAACTTAACCCAACTCTAACCACTACTTGCCTGCCCCTACCCATTAACCTAACCTTAACATAAACATAACCTAACCTTCACTTAAATCCAAGTCTTCACCCTCAGATTTAATGATGGGTTTATGAGTCTCCAGAATGTGACTGTTAATTGATTAATGTCCCCACAACATGAGTAATACAAGGCCCCACATTGCTAGTTTAAATGAGGCATTCAACCCAATGTAAAGTTTTATGATAACAGTGTAAACGTGAATTATAAAACATAAAGAGGAGAGATAAAATAGGTCATGTGATCTGTGCTGAAGAAATTGTTTGTATGACCAAAATGTCACATATATGTACGTATAGTTTACTGCTGTGTATGTGTGTGTGTGTGTGTGTGTGTGTGTGTGTGTGTGTGTGTGTGTGTGTGTGTGTGTGTGTGTGTGTGTGTGTGTGTGTGTGTTGTGGCCTGTTGGGTGGCAACTCTAGTTCCCTCCTATTTGTCACCACATTTATTTTCACACCCACACACACCCTCAACTCAACAGAAATTCAATCATATGCATAGTCCCTCTTTGCACACACACACACACACACACACACAGCCGTGGTGGGATTAGTGGAGGTTTTCTGCAGCCCGTCATTAAAACTGCTGACACCTCCACATCCAAACCTCGACTGGAATATCATTTGTCTGAGGACACAGTGTACAAACCACACACAGTGTCACACCGACGTGCACAACGCTTCACACATGCACAAGTTAAACAGTACGATTTTATCCTACAAGAAAGATGAAGTGAGTGGAGGGAATAGTTTGTAGATGCCACAGAGCCACAGTATCAGTCAGTACAGTCAGAAATATCTTGATGTCTGTTAAATCCATGTCTCAGCTTCCATCAGACAGAATCAGGAAGTAATTTGGGCTGAATTTGAACGTAAAACATTTCTTTAACAGAATTGACCCTGATCACACAGTTTAATTTATATGAATCAAAGTAGCTCCTGCCATAATCAGACGTGATTTATAATGACAATAAACAACAATAGAAGAAGAAAAGGCCATTTTTGCACAAACCACTGAATCAAAACTACAACACTTAAAGCCAACATCAAGTCAGGATTTAGTGATTGAAGATGAACTGGTTGGGGACATGAAGGGTTAAATGACACAGTCCTCTCTTGTTCCAGCTGTTGGGAAAGAAATTCAAACAAAATGTAATGGTACAAATGAAATGTGTATTTTTTGATGTGCATTGCAAATGACTTAAACTGTCAATTTTGAGCAACCACAACACTGACACATGCTCATAGGAGATATGAGGTTATTGACAGGCAACTGTTACCTTGATTAAAATCCTATATTTCTCTTGGTTTGAGAAATGCTGGAAACATTTGAGATCATGTAAAAGTCATTTTAGACATTTTAAAGTGGGGTAGTTACATATTATAAATTTAACTTCATAGTTTAGTGAAAAAAAGGGATGAAAAATCTCCAGTGTTGAAACTAAAAATCTGATCAAGTGGACAAAAGTCACCCTGTGGAAAAAACAACAAGACCTGTCCTGTCATCCGCTGCCCTGTCAGGCAGACTACAACAACACAGGTGCTCAGCTAAAGACACAAATATCATACATCATGGCCTGTGTACTGGCTGCTGCAGAAAGGAAAGAAGTTAGTCATCTGCGCGCACACACTGACACACACACACACCCACACACACAGTGCCTCATTCATTTCTTTCCAGACGTACAGTAACAAGCTGTGGTGATCTGATCAGAGCCAAATTAAGATTTGTCCAATAAAGCTCGATGCGGGAAACGTCACAGGAAAATGTAGCACTTTTATTGAAGTCATTAATTTTCCCTGCAGGGTGTCAGGTCGAGCCTACAAGGGCTTTGAAACATGGACGGCAGCATGACCACCCGAGCATGAAATGAACAGCCAGGATTAAATACCTGCAGCCTTCGTCTTTCTCTTTGTGTCTCTGCCTCGGGCCCTGGATTGTTTCTGTCTTTGTTGAGTTTTTCTCTTCGACTCACCGCTTTCCTTCCACCGCACCCCTGTTGTTTTTCTTCTTCGTGATGAGGACAAAAATTTCTGAATGTAGCAGATGGTCATAGTTTCAGTCAGAGTCAAGTAGGGCTGGGCAAAAAAAAAAAAAAAACGATGATAAACTAATGAAATTTATGATAACTACATCTGGTTTGCATTTGGCTACAACTTCATCTGCTCAATCCGTCTATTAGGCAGTAACAGGCTTGTGTACCTGACATAAGAAGGGACAAAACAAGGGAAAGAAAACCCATGTTGTTAAACCCATGTTAAACTGAATGAGGAAATTCTGGCGAAGAGAGGTCACACAACATCTGTGATTTGAAACCAGCTCTGATTTCTAAAGCTGAACAAACAGCAGATATCTGCTGCAAGGAGATGCTGGAGATGGAGATAAAGTGCATGGCAGCGTAACTGCACCCAGTCCATCAAAGCAGTAAATAGTGTTTTTCTACCGCATGGTAATGACTCAACTCGACTTGACTCTACGTGCTTTTGGAACCAGGTACTGCTTTTTTTCCACTGCAGATAGTGCCACCTCAATGCAGTGTTACACCTATAGCGACAACGTGACGTCATCAACACGACACACATATGAACAATGGAGGGTATTGAAGAGATACTGAACAGAGAAACATCTGCACCTCCTCATTTCAAGCCAGAAACATTTGACACCTTACCACCGGACTAACTCAGTCCTAAAACCAATGTTACCATGGTGACAATCAGTGATAGCTGCGCAGAGCGGTAGAACCCAACAACACCAAACAGGAAAACATGGCTTATAATTTGTGGTTTGCTAACATTGATACAAAGAAAGAGAGAAGGGAAAACCAGATTTTATTTTTATTGTTTCACTCTTTGTTGAATTTCCCAAGTAAAACGTGCTTGTAACCGAATTCTTCCTGTAGACAAACATTTTCTGCTGGGGTAGACGGAGCTGCACGGCTGGATGTGGTTCCTTGGTCGGCCATTATTTTTAATTTGAAAAAAAGTATTAGTTTACCCAGAATTCATTGTACCACAGCTTAAGATAGTCAAGAACTAAAATACTTTGTGCAACGGATGAATTTAGACATCTGTTTGAAGTCTGACTATTTGTTATATCTAAGACATGGTCAAAGTCTGACTTTGTGAAACCGGCCACAGTTTTGCAGGTTGTCAGACTAACAGAAATGTAACAGGCTACAGGCTTGGCTGTTTAAAAATGGCGGCTTTGTTCACAGCGTCCCGTCTCACACAGTGATGACGCAGTAGTGATGATTCTCTTTGACCATTCAGTGGTCTGCAGTGTTTTCACCTCACCAAAAAAAGTACCAGGTACCAGGTAATATCCACAGCTGTTGCCAGATGTAAAACCCACAAAAAGGCGTGTTGAGTCGAGCCAGTACCATGCAGTGGAAAAGGGCTAACAGATGGGAAACACGACAAACTTTTTTACACCATTGGAAACAATAATATTACCACTATGAAAACAAAGACAAATCTGCCTTATCAAACTGCCAGCACTAGTAAACAAGCCTCTTGTGGTTCAAACCCCTCAGGAGTTGCTCCTGTCTAACTAAAAAGTGTATTTAAGTGGAGTGAGTTCTTATTTTATTTATGTGGATTCAAAACTACATATAACTGCCAGTTCCAGTGTGTAATAGTCAATATGTGTCACTTAATGTCAATCTTTTGTGTGATGTTTATGTAAAAGCATTGTTGCTGTTGCCTTGCTAAGAGCATTGATTCAAAAGAAGTTCCGAATCGTCATGAACGTCCGTCACGTAAATCTGGTCTTCTAGTATTGTTGTGTTGTTGTATCCAGCACTTGTTATGAGTGAAGTCCAGCACTCATAACAATACTCTGCATCACTAAGCACCTCATAGGTGGGGCTGATGAGATGCAGATAAGAGAGCTTTGTGATAGTGATGCAGATAAAAGAAATGTCTTCGCAACATGCAGCAGAGAATCCGTCTCAGCTGCAGTGGAACAGGACTGAACAGTAACTTTGGAGAGGAACATCAGGAACCTTTGTCGCTAACTCTTGTAATTCTCCCACTTAGTGCTGCAGTGGTGCGAGGTCAGGTACACAGTGCCTGTGTACTCTGGTCTCACCTATTAAGCCTGTGTGGGTATTTAATTCCCTCCGAGGACAATAAACCGTCCCTGACACACTGAGCCAATTTTGCATTTATGTTCCACTAGACTTTCATATCAGATTGGCTCAATAATGATGACCGAAACCAAACTGTGACCTGTGATGTGTGTTTGTCAACTCAGCACTTTAAGTATTTAATTCCTGTATTTGAATTATAGAAATGTGTGGGTTCCAGTTTTTAGTTTCTAGTTTTCTCAACTTTGCCATGAAGACAGACTCAACAGAGACAAACCATCTTGAAGAATAAAGAATTGAATACATCCTTTTTTAAAAGGTCAAATCCTAAGAAATAAGAGACGATGACTGCAGTAAGAAAAAGATGTTGTTCTCATAGCATAGATGGTTTCTAGTAATTCGTTGGCTGATCCATTAATAAAACCGTTAGACAAAGGATCAAAGCTGTTATTGTGTCCAGTGCACCTTTAATGAATATCCTATTACTTATCAGCCTTTCTTTCTCTCCCTTTATGGCTTTGTGTCACTGTAAACATGCAGCTGGTCAGCAGAGGGGCTGTGGATGTAAATGGATTCTGGGTGATTGCGGTCGGGCTTCCTTGAGCCTGATATAGAAACAGGAAGTGTGAGGCACATGAAAGAATGGGCTAATTTCTGAGTGTGTCCTGTACATTGTGGAGTGATATATAGCCGGCAGTGAGTTACTCCGTCTGGCAACTGCACCTGAAATGCCTGAGATATTTTACATTGATTTATGTGACAAAGCAGGAAGGAAGAACATTTTTAGGCTGTGAACAAGGGAAGGTATAAATCTAGAAAGTCATGGAAATCTTTTTGGGAATTCAAATCAGTACTGAAGTTAGCGCTACAAAGAAAGTTCAGGAAGGAAGTGAAGCTGTATTTTCATACCTGTCTTTCCTCTCAGCCGTAAGTGTTCTGCTGGTGGGAACATAAGAAAGTTCAAAGTCAGCTACTTTGGATTCATTAGTTACAAACTGTGAAGGAAGCTGCGTCCTGGAGAGCCGTGTGTGTGTGTGTTTTTTTTAGCTCATGTTGTAACTTAAAAAGACTTTGACAGTTCACAGAGCTGATGATCTGCGGTCATTGGCATCTTTTCACTGATCTTTTCTCACTGCCAGTACAATCTGCTTTACATCCAGTCCCTCCTATGATATCTATAATCCTATTTACAGCAGAGGCAGATGAGATTAAAATGCAAATGTTTTCCTCCAATATTCAACTGTAAAACTGATCTATTTCTCATGTTACTTTGGTTTACCTTCATACCTGTGTGTCAAAAATAACATGTTAACATGCCAGAAGAATAAGGTGCTTTTTTAGAAAACAAAAACAAACTAGAATTACCGCTTCACAGTTGTCTGCCTCCACCAGTCAGACTAGCTCCACATTACATCCCTGTTTATCAAGAGTAATTTAAAATATTAACCATTTGTGTGAAATTTTGTCATAATTACTGTGTAAGGTCTTGAGTTAGGCTAAAATGTATTTTCTGAGGTCACACTGACCTTGATCTTTGACCTTTAGCCACCAAGAATTTAATCAGTTTGTCCTTGAGTCCACGTTTGTCCCAGAGCTGAAGAAGTTCTGTCAAGGCGTTACTGAGATATTCACGAGAATCAGACGTACATACATATAGACGGACGGATGGACAACCTGAAAACAATACGCCTCCGGCTCTGGCTGCTGCCATAGAAAATAAGAAAATAAATAAAACAACTAAATTATGACACAGAAATAGAAAACAATAAAAACATAAAAACCCCATTAAGAGGAGAAAACCGGGGGGATATACCTGAAGAATATCCATGGAGAACATGGAGAGTCTCTCATCCATCTCCTTCACACGCTTCATCCATCTCATCATCGTCTCAGACAGATCAAACTTCGTCCACTGTCAGTTTTGGGAAATGGCTTATGTCTCAGCTTTCAGTAGGTTGTTAGGAAGACACAAAGTTTCTCTTTCTCTTATCGTTGCCCGTTCTATCCAATCTCTCTTTTTCTTTGTCTCTCACTGTTGTTAAGCTCCTACTGTGTGTGTTTGTGCATTCATTTCAGTGAATGTTACTATTTTTCATCAGCAGACAAAACTTTCTGTCCTTTTATCTCTCTCACACAAACGCACACACACAGGTGAGACAGCCACATGATGACAGCGTGGGTCCTCGGGCTTCAGTCTCATGACTCAGCTCAGCAGCTGATGACGGGCTGGAAGCTGTTATCATGCGGTCGCTCTCTCTTGTTGTTCCCTGCTGCTCTCAGCAGCACCATCATCTTGTCGAACATACACTGTGGTGACGGACACGATGTTCAGGCCGCGCCGTAATGGCAACACATCCTGTCCTGATGATTATTTTCACTGGAATTGTAGTTGTGTGACGCGCTCGCTGACACGTAGCCCGTAAGATTCTCATCTGTGACCTGATTGTTAAGTATTCGCCAACTTTGGCAGAAGGTCTCGGTTTATATGGGTGGATGTTTTTGATTGCGGCTCTCACTACTTCTTCTGTTCATTCAGATTAAACCATGATGCATGTTTTCCTGAGCACCAGATGTTTTTTTTCCCAGATGGTAGCTGCCAACATTGATCCAACACTTTGTTAGATCAGTATTTAAAAGCTTTTATGACCTGGACATAGTGAGAATCACTGTATTGAGAGATTGGATCTGCCTTTTTACCTACTTGCCAGTAGGCTACATAATACTGTAGCTACATGTTTATGTTTGTTCAGCTTTGTGTTGGCTGTATATCCATGTGTTGTCTTCAACACTGGGCGTCATGTAAGAGATGTGTTTTTAGCAGCAGAAATAAACATGTTTACAGCCCGATACAAAAAAAAGGGACTGTTTTGGTCTGCATAGCTAATTTCCTAATTCATGACAACTGTACAGGGAGTGAATTTTTACATAACTCACTCGTTTAAATTTTATTTTGGTCGAGTTCTGCATTATTGGGGGCTGACTTGAGTGACAGGTGGGTGAGCATATGCTTGCCAAAAACCAGCATACACCGAATTCTCAGCTCCACATGCACCCCTCCTCTTTACCTGTTTTTGGATTAGCCAGGAGTTAGGTGGAGTCAGGTACTGCCAAGATGTCGACGGTGGAGCAGTCCACTCTTAGCTTCAAATCCACTCTTCAGAAAACCTATGGATGACATCATGGAGGCTACGTCCATCTTTATATACAGTGTATGGTTATAACACCTAACCCATTCCATTTAGCCTAATATTCTCTCGTTCAGTGGCTGTGAGACTTGGCCACCTCCCATCTAAGTAATGCACCACTTCATGTTAAGTATCTATTAAATCTCATGTCAAGCATCTCAACTTCATACGGCTCTGCTCTGATGACAAGTTGTTGGCAGCCGTACTAACATGACACTGATACTGCTAAACTTGTCATGTTTTCATGGGGCAGCTGGACTTTAAGCTATTGCTTTTGTGAGCTTTTGATGATCAAGTTGAAATGAGCAAAGTTTGTGCTGTTACAAGGGTTTGATGAATCTGACTCAGAACACCCGTAAAAGAAAGGCTCACTTAAAAAAGGAAGAGTTTTAATATAAAACTGAAAATGTCCTTGACCCTAGTCCCCACTGTTTTTGGAACTGTGTGTAAGGACATTGAGAGCCATTGGAAACCACACTCAAATTGCTTGTATACTTGTAATGCTGATTCTGACATTTGATACATTTAAATGCAGAAGACAAACAGGAAAGACTGGGCGACACAGACAACATGTAACACACACGCACGTGCGCGCACACACACACACACACACACACAATTTCAACAACAACGCAACAATTTCCTGCTGAGCTTTACAAATATGACACGTGTGAGACTATGACAGACGCGTTCAGTCTTCAACTGATGACAGACATCCACAGACTGCTGCACTGCGCTGACTCACACTCTGCACGGACGTTGAAGTCAGATGCCATAGTGGTGCATTTTACTCCAAAGATACAGAAAGTGATTACCTTGCTGGAGGCTGAGCCTTTCTAATAATACAGTCTGGTTGTTTGGTCCAGATATACCCAATCATCTTCACTGTAATCTAATCTGAAGTCACCGTCTGTTGTGACTCACCTGTAAAAGGATTAGGCCTTTGATGGATCGTTGCAATAACTGTGACCCTGGGCAGCAGCCACACTGCTGGTGACAACAGCCTGTCAGCGTTTCCTGTAACAGAGAACATAAACAAGGCAGAAGACAGATCATGGAAACTGTAGCGTATAGTGTCATTAGCACAGCGTATCATTAGCAGACTGTGACAGTTGACACTCACAGGATTTTTATGTGTGAACTTTAACATAAAAAACATTGTATATAAACTTTAAACCATGTTTACTGATAACTTCAATTTTAGATCAAGGTGCTGTAGATCCAAAAGGCACTATTCAAGTGAAAGTGGTTTTCTTTTAGATAATAATATAAGTATTGGAACTGGTAGCATTGAAGCAGAGCTATCTGTTGTTGGTTGCCAGACAATCAGAATGGTTGGCGAAGTTAGCATCTTTTATTTGTTTATGTTGTTTGTTAGTTTGTAACTGGCAGTTTATTTTGCCCGCCCACTGTCCCCCAAGTTGACAGGATTGGTTAAGTAGTTATGTGATGTGTGAAACCCTGACTGTCATTGGTTCCCTGCAGTTCCAAGGTGGAAATACTTGACCGATTATTTTCCTCATGATATGTGTTGTATTACATAAAACACATTATATGGACATGTTAACAAGGGGATCTTTTTGACTGTATGAAAACTATGGGACCATGGGGAGGAGGATTGCTGCAGTACAGCTGCAGAACAGCTGCAGTGGTGAGGGTCTTGTATAGTCTTGACCCTCACACACAGGAAATGGTCTTTGTGTTTTTCTATATTCACTTTCTGTGAGGAGGTGAGGGAGGCAGGAGGGCTACTTTTGTGTTAGTGTTTCAGTGTTTAAAGCATTAATGAAAGTGGTACTTAAAGTTTGTTTAGACCAGTGTTAGTGGTTTCAGTAGTAGCATGTGTTGTAGTTGTAGCCTTTCCTATAACATACCTGACATGAGTGTAATTTCATTAAACGCCTGACATGTGTAAGTCAGAGTTGAAGGATGTTTTAGCTGGTTTTGGACTGCGGCCGGCGTCTGTGAGTGCTGCCCTGCTCCACCCGCCTGTTTGTCTCTGTGTAACATGAGCGCTGGTGTTACAGCCGCTGGCCTGCTTCCATGTGACACAGCTGATACAGTACGTCTGAGCTCACCACAGACGTTGTGTTTAGGCTAGCAAACCAAACGGGCTAACACTGTGACTATCACAGGAATATCTCTTTATCAGGCCTGAGGCGAGCTGCTCACGAAGGGGCGACGAACACAAGCCCTCTGTGGGTCTGCTCTGGGAACCCTGATGCATGGTATCTTGTTTGCACAGAGAGGCCACAGGGTGCAGTTTGCTGCTTATGATGTGTTTAAATTAAACAGGCTCATTTCCCTTTATTGAACTGTTATGAAAATTCATGAGGAGAAGTATCACTATTTTTTTTTTTTTTAAAGCTTGTTTTTGCAAGTTAAAGCGATAGTTCGGGTTGTTTGACATGGGGCTGCGTGAGGTAGTCAGTGTACTACCTGCAGTACATTGAGATGGGCTCGCTGCCAGTTTAGAGAGGCTGCCAGGAGCACCGGCACAGACACTTGAGTGATGTGCCGCTGTGAACAGGGCCATCCGCGAAAATGTGTTTTTAAAAAATTCCCATGGAAAAAAGCTAATATCAGTTGAAGTGTACGTTGTTTTGAATATTTTCACCTCTGTACCAGCCTTTTCCTTTGGGACTACATTTTCTCAACCGCTGAACTACTGTATTCCTACACACAAATGCATTTTGTGACTCAGGTGTGCTAGTTCAGCGATTGAGAAAATGTAGTTCCACTGGAAAGGGCTTTAAGATAAGTGGTGAAATCATTTTTGTAAAGTGGCTAAAACACATTTTTGCAGCCGGACCCGTTCACAGCGGCACACCACTCGGTCTCTGTGCCGGTGCTCTGGGCTGCTTCTTTAAACTGAGAGGACGCAGATCCGAATCCAATACAGGTAATACGCTGACTATGTATAAATACCTCGCACAACCACATGTCAAAAACCGCTGAACTATCCCTTTAACACCTCACTTACTCTTAACGAGCTCACCTCTTCAACACATTGACTTACATGGTTGTCATGTAACTGGTTTTGTGGGATTCTTCACAAAAATCTGATCCGTCACATGAGCTGGAACTGAACTATTACTCAACTCTCACATATAGATAACACCTACAGCCACTAACATCACTGGAACTCAGTTAGATGGTATCTCTCTCTTTCTCTCTCTCCCTCTCTCTCTCTCTCCCTCTCTCTCTCTCTCACACACACACACATACACACACAACACATTTTCATATTTGTTAGTTCAATGAGACAAGAGCGCACAGTCACAGCACTACGTTTGGATGTATTACTGCATGTTTTTAAGAGCTCAGCTGTGGGTGTTTATTGGTGCGTGAAGTTTTTTTTTTTTTTTTTTTTTTGCTGTAACAATGCTCAGGGGGAATTACAGTAGGAACTGTTGAGGCAGTCCACAGTCCCATGAGCCCCATAAGAAGAAAATAAAACACAAACAACAAGCATCAGCCATCTGGAGGCTGCTGCACATGGAACTGAACCAGCGACATTACATTTAAATTACAAGCCTAAACTCTAAATACTAGGCCTTTATCACGAGCCTCAGGCATAGAGAGAAGTTGAGTTTATCACAACCACTGTATCTAATGGAAACATCTCATACATGTTTTCTGATACTTTGCTTTCATTGATCAGATCACATGATCAGGTTTTTGATAGATTAAACCATGATGACAACATGTGACTTCACACGATAGAAAAGTCCAGTGCAATACACGCTGTTACTTAAAGGATAATTCTGGTATATTACAGCTCGGGTCTAGTACTCACAGGTATTAGCTGAGGAGCTGGGAGCAGAGTGACATCGCTGAACTTCAGTGAAGCAGCTAGGAAAATAGTGGGTCAGATTAACAGACAGGTTGTAAACAAACTGTAAAACCAAATGTGAATGCGCCTGAAGCATCATTAACAGCCCCTCATTGTACAGAAAGCTGGTCTGTAAAGCATGATGGATGATTGTGGATACTTTTTTATTATGGCTACTTCTTCATTCTCTCCTCTAAATATAGCCAGTGTAACTGTCAAAGAGTTTGTTTTCAAACTGATCATCTTCTGTCAGCAACTTTCTGCTGAACTGTAATGCTGAGATGCAAATGTGTTTTTGAATCACCATATTCAAATCCACAGGATGGGAGTTCTTGTTCTTGTGTTATCTGAACTGAACCTTCATTTGCATCCATTTTATCGAACAAACAAACTCATGTGAAACATATAAGATATTTCCCCCTTTTGATTGCGTGTGAACATCATTTCCTTGTCCTTGGTGTGTATTGTCAAGTGTAAACAAGCCTGAGGTGAACTCACTGTTTGCTGAGTGTAAAAGAGGCTAGCACAAGTTTCTCAACTTAGTTTCCTCCTCAAGTTTTCAAGTTTCCTCCATCTACCCTCATCAGTTCTCCTCCTCATTTTTCCTGCTTCATCTCTTTTCTCTTCTCCCACCTCTCCCTCCACTTCTCTTCATACCCACTCTGTCTGTCTTCTCCTTCCTCCTCTCTCAAGTGAGAGTGTGTTGTATAGGAAACCCCCCCCCCCCGGGGTCTAGACACTAGTGGTGATGGAATGGAGAGAACGCTGAAGACCCGAATGTGATGAGGAGTGGAGGAGGGTTGGCAGCTGACAGCAGAGTAGACGAGAACAGATTTAAAGTTTGACAGCAACGACATGACTGGCTGACTGAGATCGTCGCAAAACCCCAGCCCCCAGCTCCACCCCCTTTATGCAGTCGAAGAAGTGACAACTGGACAAAATGTCCTCACTTTCCACAAATGTCCTGTCTCTGAAGACTAAAACTCAGACGGGTCCTCACAGCAGCTGACCAAAAACACACACACAAACACACAGAGTAATTGGTCAGTTCAACCTGACTCAGTCACTGTGTCTGCACATGTCATGGAGCTGTTAAGTCAACTCTTTCCCAACAAACCTCCTCTTCCTCTTCCTCTCCTCTCCTCTTCCTCTTCCTCTTCCTTTCCTCTCCTCTTCCTCTCCTCTTCCTCTCCTCTTCCTCTCCTCTCCTCTCCTCTTCCTCTCCTCTCCCTCTCCTCTTCCTTTCCTCTCCTCTCCCTCTCCTCTTCCTTTCCTCTCCTCTCCCTCTCCTCTTCCTCT